>NC_142795.1:46665835-46714146 GCF_049724085.1 Artemia sp. Qi Xiang Cuo
ACGGTCCCCTTGAAAGACATATCCTCCCCTGATAGAACGCTCTACAAAAAGGTGTGATTAGGCCTATTTCCTCCCTACTAATTTTTAAAATGAAATCCATCACCAAATGGAGTGTGGAAAAATAGTAGCCTATATCTAACCCGAACTCTGAATAGATTTGGTCTGTGTTCTTACAGACTATATCCAACAGAGTTAGAACGTCACTGGCCAAGTACAGTCTGCAATAATCCTACCCATTTTTACAATTCCCCTTAGCCCACACCTTCTTGGCAAACTCATACTCCTCGACTGTGCATTCACTACTGGTCAGTGAATTGTAAAAAGCTTCAATTGGAGGTAGTTTCACCTCGCTTAAGCGAGCGCCAGAACAGTAATAGTCGTATGCGTTTACACCTTTACGGGTCAATAGGTAATACATTTCACTGTCTAGAAAGTGCTGTTTAAGCAATGGCAAGCTATCAAAATTGTCACTTTTCTGCACTTGAATCAACTGACTCAATGCCTTGGGAAAAAAAACTAAAGGAATCTAAAAACATGATTTTATTCCAACCCGCATGCCAATTATCCACCGCCTGCCATTTAAACTAGAGAAGCAACAACTTCTCAGCCGATTTTGGAATAATTTTATAGGTAAATGAACTATTTACCCATGGATTGTCTACTCCTCCTCCCTTCCTGTGCATACGTGCCAGTGCTGCTAAAATAAATTTTATGTCATAATTTGAGTTGTGAATAAAAAGAGGAATAAAAAACTGTTGGCTAACATTTAAGTTACACGATTGATGCGCTACCCCTCTAAAATTACTACCCCCAGATGATATATCCTGCCACAGGTGATTATGGTCTCTGACTTTCCCCCTCCCACCGGCCCCTCGTTTCCCGTTAGTCCCCGTATCCTCCTCTATAAACTCCCCCTTAAAAGCCACACATATTTTTTTATCTTCAATCTCGAGACGATCCTCTGCAGATAACAGCAATGGATAACGGGTATTTATCAAACGAGAAATTGCACCATTAGCCGTGCCAATTAGTTTAATAAGTGCCTTGACCATGAACTCGTCCTCATCCAATGTTTTTACTATTTCAAACAACCGCCTGGTGTTAGAAATATCTTTGCGCATGGGCATTGGACAGTGCAATAACCTAGTGTTCTTTGATTCGATTTGGAAATCAAGGATCATTCACCTCCACCAGCTTAGCTTCACAGTCCAAAGATTTTTTGTTGCACTGAAGGAGGGTGTTTTGAAAATTTTTGAAACGTAAAATGGACCTATCCCCTAAAACCGTTTCCACTGTCTGATAGCCATACCGTCTAAAATGCTTCATATGATTCCGTAGTTTTATATAGCTACGTAATCGAGACAGACATGTTGGACAGTAAAAACATTCCCCCCTTTTCTTACCCTCCCCCAGAACTCTACTGATGTCTGTAATAGGATTAAAATGGCCAATTGGATTGGCAAGGTCACTAGATGGTGGTGTATACAACAACCAAACCCAGTGTTTGACCAAATCAATTGACGGGCCTCTTACTGGGAAGACCATCCCCTTCTTTTTTAAACGAACCCCATCTTCAAATTCGGTTTAATACTGAACCACAGTAACGCTTATATTTAAATGGGCATTAGCCCTTTCAAAAATGTAAATGGATCTTAGCGTTACTGGGTATTTTCCCTCTAAAGAAGTGAAATCTACAATGGAGAAATTGGACCCTTCTTTCCCATATGCAGTCCAATCGTCTAAATTTTTCTTGGAAGCGTCACGTGCTAGAGGCTCGAATGCTGATATGAGGAAAGCGTACTTGAAACATTTTTGACCTGTTTCAAAACAGATCTTCTGGACACCACGACAACCTACTAGATCTGGATTATATTTTAAAACTGTATCCCTTTCATACCCACCTGAACCCCCTCTTAAAATAAAATCTTTCTTAAATTTACAAATATTTACACTTAAATTTTCAATAAAGAGAACTAGAGAGCCATTCCCATTTTCATTAAAGTTCTCAAGATGCGCAATAATTTGATCTACCCACTCGCAAAAAACTCCCTCAAAATTTTCTAAATTCAGATAGATCAAACGCATCTCAGAATGTATATCATAATGATAAGCTTCACTTTTTGCCTCATTTAAATAGAACACCTTTAAAACAATAGAAACCTTAATTGAATCCCTCCCCCACAATTGAATTTGGTTCTCCAGCAGTGCACGAATTTTATCAACATATTCATGCACATTTTCTACGGGATCAAACACAAATTTCCCCCCATAAGTGAATTAAAAGGGTCCCCAAAAGTCACAGTGTAGACAACTATATTATTTAATATCGAATTTGACAGTTGAAAGTCTGGAAATGTTGTAAATTGGACATTACCCCCCTCCCCTCTTGTCTATTATCAACACCCCTCCCCCTCCCCCACTTTGTTCAATATTTAGGGTATGCGAATGCTCTACTTCATTTTTTTTAAGTTGATTCGTTAGGTTATCGGGGGCTGGAGGAGGAGAAGGGTTCCCAGTTAATTCATTTTTAAAATCGTCAAAAAGATTTTGTGTGTTTGGAATTAGAAAAGGTAATTCTCTCTGTTTAACTGTGATATTATATTCATTTAAAATAAAATCTTTAAAAAAAGCCTCAATTTTACACGACGGTATTTGCTCATTAACGGTACCAGTCCATGGTGAATTGTTGGGGGACTCCACCTGTTCGTCCTCTCCTCCAACTGATGAGGATGGTGACATTGAATATGGGACCAATGGGCCGATCTATAAATAAAAATTAATTATTTTCAAAGTGTTCAAATCACCCCTACTGTTTTTAAAACTTGGATTATTATTTAAAGTCAGCGCTTAGTAGTAGTAGCAGTATGCACATAGTAGGATTTGGTTAATTCACTGTTCCCCATTGCAACTATCGATATTCTGAAAGTTCCAATTTCCAACTTAATATAAGATATTTACAATCTAAAACGCCGCTTTACATAGAAGAACAAAATTCGATTTTGTTCAAACAGCTCCACCCTCTCCCTCCCAATTTCCAATATTTAATGGTCCCCCTCTGAGCGGACCATCGCGGCGCTTCCCGCGACGCTTCCACCGGCGCTTCCCGCAGCGCTTCCCGCAGCACTTCCCGCAGCGCTTCCCGCAGCGCTTCCCGCGGTGCTTCTCGGGCTCATCAGCACTTCCCGGCCTGCGCCGTGGCTCCCAGCCGTTTACATAATGTCCAAAAGTTGAAATATTGTTAGATCATAAGTCGTTTCTCTCTCTCTCTCTCTAATTCCGTTCTACAGGTTCAGTGAACTCCTCATTCGCTTAATTATTGTAAGCCGCGCGTATGTTCTGTTCCAAGACAACGTTTCAGCAGGCAGGAAAATACAATTAAATGCCGGGAACCGTTAACTCATATTGTCAATGTTTCCTCTCACTAAAATCTTGGCAAGTTGTAAGATTGAAAGCTGTTAAAAATAGGTTTCGCAAATTACGGGATCCATATGTACAATAGATAAATGGGATAATCTCTGTTCTTCTTCTCTTAAAACTATAATATTCAATTGTGAAGAATAGCATTTTGATATTCAAATGGTGAGCATTAGCAGTAATTGACTAGAAATTACCTAAAAATATTCGCTTATGAGATAGCGAAGAGATAGCAACAGTGGGGGGGGGCAGAGAAAATAGCAAAGATTAGAAAAAGAGTGGCGGTTTGTTTTGACTAGCAAGCAAAAAAAATTACATTATATTTAGATATCTCTGAGGGAGGGGGGGGCAGAGAAATTTAAAACAATGGTTGGGGGGCGAGGGGTTAATATTTCAATATCTCTGAGACACTTTTACTGTGATGAAATGAAAGGTTTACTTCTATGTCCCCCCCCCCTTAATAATATTCTAGCGAAAATAGCATTTTGAGATAAAAAGACTCTGCAACAGTAATTGACTAGAAATTAGTTAAAAATATTATTATGAGATAGCGAAAAGATAGCAACAGTAGGGGGAACAGAGAAAATAGCAAAGATTAGAAAAAGAGCGGCGGTTTCTTTGACTAGCAAGCAAAAAAATTACATTATATTTAGATATCTCTGAGGGAGGGGGGGGGCAGAGAAATTTAAAAAAAGGGTTGGGGGCGAGGGGTTAATATTTTAATATCTCTGAGACAAGTTTATATTAGGTTGAAAAATAGTTTTGTTTTTAGATATTTTCTATAAGATAGGTAAGAAAAAATGCTCACATATGCAAATTCCGTCTATATTTGAATGCCCAAAAGCCCAGGCGAAGTATGCTGTACCATCGGTGGACCTTGTGTAGACGGGACAGGTAAAGGTCCATTGAAAGCAGCTGCCCATTCGCTCTTTAGTTTTCTGCCAGGCTGCATTGTTGCCTGCACAGATGGTTGCACTTGGGCAGTCAACACTTGTTTTGGGGTCGTGTAAGGGCCAGCATACTTAACAACGGGTGGTCTCACGGGGGCTGCCTCGTCCTCTCTCGCTTTCTTAGTGGGAGGCGGCACACATTCTTCACAATTTGCCTTAAAGAAGAGAAAAAAGTTAGTATGGAAAATAATTTCTCCCTTTTTCTTTTTTACAGAAGGAAAATTAGTAACCCCCCCCCCACTAACCATAATTTTGTCTAGAAAAGCATTTATCACATTTCACTAAAGCAAAAAGTAAAAATTTCGTGGAAAACGCAACACATATATTTACACATTAGTTAAATTTGGTTTTCTAAGAGTTTCAACTAGTATTTGGCCGAGTTACTCCTTATTAAAGTTCTTCACCGAAAATTGATTGATTCACCTTGATAAAGCCACGTTATAGTTCCTTATGGCACCAAAGGTGGCATTTTGGTGCCATTTCAGGACTGACAGCTCTGAGAAGCATAATAAACGCACGATTCTAATTTCCATGTTCAAACCAGGAGGTTTATAGTTCTCCCTATTGCACAGACACCCTTCCTGATCCCTTAAGTATGAAAAAAAAAATTAAAAATCTCAGTTTGGAAAAAAAAACCTAATGCCAAAAATTTTTATTTAATTTTTCATTGTTTTTTAAGGAACGAACTAATGTAACTTATATTGCATATGCAGATGAATTACGGTTTATTAGCCGTTCAAAATTCAGCCTACAAAAGTCGGCCTAGTTTGTTTCTAAGCTGTTTGAAGAAAATCTCCTTAATACTAAACGTTGAAAATCTGAATATTTAGTCTTTACTTATTAAGCAAAACATCGAAGCATTGATTTAAGCTGTGGTTCTTTTTCAGTTATTCAATAAATAAAAACAAGTTTTTTCTGACGGAAAGTAAGGAGCGACATTAAAATTTTAAATGAACAGAAATTATTCCGTATATGAATGGGGCTAAATAAAAGTTCAAATAAGGTATAATTCCCCCTTTTTTACAGAAGGAAAATTAGTACCCCCACCCCCCACTAACCATAATTTTGTCTAGAAAAGCATTTATCTCATTTCAGTAAAGCAAAAAGTAAAAATTTCGCGAAATATACTAGGCATCCTTTTGAATCTGAGAAACCTTTGATTAAACTGCTAACGGTAACGAACAGGAAGTGCTTTAAAAAGGGTCAGAGTTAATTATAGGCCTCGCGCTGGAGAGCCTTATGTCAAACCAGAGCGAGTTAATAACAACAGTGACGGATGTCTCAGTTAGAGAAAAGATTACAATACAGAAAAGTCTAAATTTATCGAGAAAGAATAATCTCGCGCTGGAGAGCCTTATGTCAAACCAGAGCGGGTTAATAACAACAGTGATGGATGTCTCAGTTAGAGAAAAGATTACAATACAGAAAAGTCTAAATTTATCGAAAAGAGAATTATTTCTATTTGTGAGAATTTTGGTTGTAAAACAATGGGGGAGGGATTAGGTTTTGAGGGTAAAAAAAACATATTTTATGTTTTCTAGCGAGTATAAAGATTGCATAGTGATGTTTGGGGGGGGGGAGGGAGGGGATTTACCTGAATATACTGGAAGGTGACCAAGGAAAATAATTTTATTTTGAAAATAAAAATGTACTAAAACAGAACTTTCATTGCAAATTGTGGCTGTCAATGCTTCAAGCTCATTAAAAATATCCATTCTTGTGTCATCAACTGTGTCAAAATACTTTCTGATAATTTAATTACAATGCATGCCCGTTATATACGAAATCTCAAGGGTAAATTGTTATGTAACGGGGAAAATCATATGTAAGCGAGGCTCTGAGTGGCTGAGAAAGGATATGTATCCGACTCGCTGGTTGGTAGAGAAGGAAACACGTGATCTAACTGTTTCCTATTCCGTTAGGTCTTAACATTCGCCTCGAGCGTGCACTTGGCCAAAACAACAACAACATCAAATAAATTGACCTTTGGAAATTTAGGTCATTAACTCTGGTGCGATTACGTAATCATTCTCCCTGGGGATTCCATGCCCTTATTTGGTGTACTGACAGAGTTAGACTAAATTGTAGATGGCAGCAGGGGTGAGCCATGGGAGTCAATAAGGCCTTTCTACTAGCATTGTTTTAAACATCAAAAGAGTATATTTTGGTACACATAAAAGGTCTTGAGTTGCAAAATAAGTCGTCTTGAACCAATGCTATTAAAAGTCAGCCTAATAGGTCTTTACTTATAACTTGGAAAGAAGTCAGAAAATGGAGAAACTTTGAGGGATTTAGGTATTGAAAATAGGGATTTTTAGGGATTTTCCACCGGCCTTTAAGGGATTGGAAAAAAAATAAAGTAGAAACACTGGTAATATAGCGTAAGAATCAATTTCGTTAACGTTCCTGTTCAAATAGTAAGCACGATAGAATACTTACTTCCGGATTGTGTCCTACTTTAATTTTACTCTTTTTTTGCACTTACATACTTTATTCTCACATTAGCAGAATGGAAGCACTAAATAAAGGGCTATTGGAAGAAACA
Source organism: Artemia sp. Qi Xiang Cuo (assembly GCF_049724085.1). Lineage (NCBI taxonomy): Eukaryota > Metazoa > Arthropoda > Branchiopoda > Anostraca > Artemiidae > Artemia > Artemia sp. Qi Xiang Cuo. The sequence continues at coordinate 46,672,745 of NC_142795.1, forward strand.
GCGTAATCTTCATCCCAATAGCATTCACGAATAACTCGAAAGCTTTGGAAAGGGTAGTCTTAAGACCTTAATGTACATCTGGCACATTTCTGAATTTTCATAAAATACAGATTATAAGAAAGGAAAAGAATTAAAGAGTGACCTTAAAATGTAGGATGATCTGAGATTCGCTGATACTAAACTGTGCATGTGCAAAGTCGAGTATATTTATATGTCTATGCATCCAGATAGTCTTTTCTATGTAAAATTAAAAAATACATTCATTAACCTATCAGCTCATAGTGCAACCTGAAAATTTTCTGGGAGGAGTACAGCAGCTTCCTATTTATTTTTTTAATGTCTTTTTGTTTTTTGGGGACTTTGACACAGGAAAATAGGATACTGCCAGTAAGGATATTTCAGGCCCCACCATCCTAATAAGTATTTGGGTGGAGATGAAGTGTCACAGGGATAATTATAATTCTCGAAAACATTTCTTAATCAATATTAAACTTAAATGTAAACAGCAGGGATAAAAGGAGGGAGTAATACCTATTCCTCACATGCAAGAGACCCTTTTGTGTAAAACAAATCGCACGGTAGTAACGAACAGTAAGCAAAAAGCACCCCTTTTCAATAGAAACTGAAATCTTGAAACATGAATTTTCTATTAAAATATGTGCAAAATCAAAATTTATGGTTTTTACTGCTTCTAACTGTGTATATTGTGTAATATGGCTCATTTTAAAATTTGCTCACTAAAAGTTTTTTGCACACAAAAATCCAGACAATTTTAGAAATAGAAATGGAGCCCCTCGAAAAAGGGTGCAGTCTTGATGGAAATTATGCAATAAAATTCAGTATGTATTAGCGTTCTAAGGGTACTATGAATACAAAATGTGAAATTATTTACTTTCCTTACGATGTGGCTGAATATTCAGATGCTTGAGGATTTCATCTCTAATCTTTTATTTGGTAGTATATATATCTTCATTCGAAGGAAGATATACATGTCTTCTATCCGTAGATAAAGTGAACTTCTTCTTGGTGCCATGGTGTCACAATAAATTCGATACAATCACTCTGGGAAAAATAAGAATTCTTGCGTAAAGCTGTGACCTATCTAGATCGGTTTCAAGGCCAGAAATGACTGCCAATTGTCAGAAAAAAAATATGTAGCCGATTTCAAGGAAAATTAAACACATAATTATATGCAAAATTATTGCTCGTTCAATTAATCAAAAAAATATATAGTATTAACAAAAAGAAGTTTCTTTGGGAGTGTTGCTCCCTTTTGGTGTATTCAGAGCAAAAAGCGATACGATTCTGCGCTAAGTCGAGCCGTTTTAAATACTAACAACTTGCAAATGGTGCTTGAAATGGCGTATACACAATCCATCCTGGCGTTCCAGCTGGATAAAACAATGGGTAGGTAAAAGGCTCTATACGATGGCCGGTATTTTTTAAACTGACAAAATTTTTGCTACCTTGTCTTACAAACCATTTCAAATGATGGAAAACCATGGTCAACATTAAGAGTAAAAACAGCACATACTTTATTACATGCAGGAGGGCTCAACCGTCTATAATCTACACCATCTGGCACAGTAAAAATGAGGTGTACATTTGGAAGTGGTTGTCCCAGTGAAGCACCACGTTAATTTACATAATACTGTACTTATCGCATTTTTATATAGCCTTTGGTGTATTTTTGGTGTCTCATAATATGTCTTCCAACAGATCCATTAAGTTACAAGAGATCCCACAAATTAAAGGATGTGCAAGGTGTTCGTCAACAGCTTCATTGGGGTCTAAAAAGTACATTTGACCATATGAAGGGGGTTAAAAAACGCCTTGAGTGGTTTGTGATGGATGTCCCGCCAAATTCGATTCTGTGATAAATTTTTCCATCTTCTTTGAAGTCGAAAACGTTACGACTGCTGATGGTTCGATCATCGCTTACCTCGAAGCTAAAGCGAAACATAAGTTCAAGTTTCGGATTCGTTTGTTGAAGTCTTTTGAGAGCGAGTGACGTCATAAGAACAGGCAAACCATTTTATTTGGAAATTGTGGAGGTGGCAATGCAAATTGACCATGCAAGCAGCAATCTCCAAATAAATTACCTTTGTTTGTAAATCTTTTTTCGAAAAAATGGGGGGTTCCACAGTGAATACATACAACGTTGAAGGTTCTCAATGACTTGTAATTTACACTTGACTAGTTTACGGTATCATCGTAGATATGTACTTGGTTTTGTGTCATAGCTTATTGCCATCGAACTTTGCAACACCGTTGTTCTTTTTCATTTCGTTTGTCTTCTTACCGCATATTTCTTTGTTCTCAACTTTCGTTTTTGATTCGTTGCGATCCTCGTTGTCGCAAGTCCTATAACCGCAAAAACGAGAGAAAGGTTGAGATGGCTAGGGCATGTTCTGAAGATGAAGTATGACAGATTGCCAAAGATTGTACATTTCAGCCAATCCTGTAGGTCCAAAGAAAAAGCAGGTCGTCCCAGGTTGGGGTGGTAGAATAACCTAAGGAAAGATTTAAGGGAAATGAAAACATCCTGGGAGGGTGTAAAGAAGGAGGCTTTGAATAGATTGGGATGGAGGAGGACCGTGTGTAGCTGTGTTGTCTTCAGACCCCTTGATGCTGCAGTGAATAATTAGTAGTAGTATCTGTTTTTTTGTCCTAATTCCTTTGTAATGACTACTCAAACACATGAGCCGATGATTCACAATAAAAAATATTTTTAAAGCACTATAAAATTTTAGCGAAAAGAGCAGGGGCTGAAGAACAGGCAGCTCCCTTCAATTATGGACTAATTTCTGTTTTTTTAAGTTTTAATGTGACTTTTTACTTTCATTCGAAAAACTTGCATAATTTTTCTTTAATATCAGACAAAGTTTTCCATCATCAGACACAGCTTGTCTTCTTGAAAGTTTTATCATTTTTCAATTTTTTAATTTCAGTTTGGTTATAAATAGAAGGACGGTGTTGTCTAAGAAATTATTAATCCTTTTCAGTTGAACCTAATTTACGGGTGACCTCGCGAAAAGAGCCAAGGCAACTTTAGAGTCTGAACTATGCAGTTAAAACAAATGTTATTATCATAAGTATAAGTTGCTCAAATTCGCTCAGGCAACAGCTTTGTTCATACTATCTACAATTTAGTAGTTATCTAAATATTTAGTGATGATTGAACGGATTATATCCCGTTTATTTTCTTTATAGTGTGACTACAAATAACTAACAAATTACGAACCTTTACCATCGTCCTCCATTAAACCGGAAAGATCCAAAACATTATTCTTTTTGCAGCCGACTGTCACAATATGTTTGATATAATTACAACTTGCGACTACTTTAACAGCTTTTTCAAAAGTTTCTTCATCGCAGAAAAGTATCTTTGGCTTTGAATCTAGTGACTGATTCAGGACTTGAACTGTAAGATTTATACATATTTTATTTTAAGCATGAGAAAATTAAAAGTAGAAAAGATTCTGAAATAGCGAGCTGCTAAGAAAATCGGCTTCCAGGTTTTTCCAAAAAATAAGTTTTTCAAAGAAAAGTAAAGAACTCGATTAAACAAAAAATGAGCAAAAATAAAATTAAATAATCTACCAAGCGTAAAACTACCACATATCAGCATCGATAAATAAATGAAACCCAAAACGAACAGAAATTACAATAATTAACCGAGTCAAACTCAAAACGATCAAAAATTAACTAAGTTGGGTGCAAAACCCCTATGCCTTCCCAAGGCCAGAACAAAATTTGCACATTAATGGAAAAAAATAAGTGTTTTTTACTTTTTTAACTTTAATAAAACAAATAATATTCAAATTTTGATTACTAAATATCAGTATATGCATATTAAACTGACAATGCACATTCATTTGTATTTTTTCAGTGAAGTGCAAATTTTGTTCTGACCTTGGGAAGGCATACGGGTTTTCAACTACGCTGAACAAAATGGCTATCTCAAAATTTTGATTGGATGTGTTTTGGGGAATCATGGGTGTTTGGAGGGGGGCTAGTTGCTCTCCAATCACTTTGGACAAATAAAAAGGGTACTAGCCCTTCGAATTTCCGATCGAATGAGCCTGTTCTGAAGTTTCTACGACAACGCCTTCTATAAAAACCTTATATGCCCCCAGGATATAACTTAAAACCCTTGCCCTGAGGGTTGTGGGGGAGTTTCCTCATCAAAAACATATTTTCTATCTGGAAATCAACTACGCTGAACAAAATAGCTATCTAAAAACTTTGATTGGATGTGTTTGGGGGAATGATTGGCGTGAGGGGGGGTCTAGTTTCCCTCCAATCACTTTCGACTATTAAAAAGGACGCTATAACTCTCAATTTCGAATCGAAGGATCCACTTTTGAAGTTTTTACGACAACCCCTACCAAATGAAGTGTCCTGTTCTAAAGGAAAAAAAAATAATACAAAGTACATTGTGCCAACATCGTTCTTATATGCCCTCACGGCACAACTTAAAACCCTTGAGGGTTGTGGGGGAGTGTCCTCCTCAAAAAAAATATTTTCTATCTGGAAATCAACTACGCAGAACACAATGGCTATCTCAAAATTTTGATTGGATCTGTTAGGGGAAATCATGGGCTGGGGGGGGGGGTAGTTGCCCTCCAATCACTTTCGACTATTGAAAAGGGCACTAGCCCTTTAAATTTCCAATGGAGTGGGCCTTTTTTGAAGTTTCTACGACAACACCTTCTATAAAAACCTTATATGCCCCCAGCAAGGGCGGATCCAGGATTTTTTTCGGGGGGAGGGGTTTACTAATTTTTGACTTGTTCGGGGGGGGGGGTTACTAATTTTTGACTCAGTTTTCGACTAATTATACTGATTTTGACCTAGGTTTTACTAATTTTCGACTTATTTTCGACTCGGTCAAATTTTTTTTGGAGGGGGGTTCAAACTGAGTAACGCCCCCCCCCCTGGATACGGCCTTGGCCCCCAGGGCATAATTTAAAACCCTTGCCTTGAGGGTTGTGGGGGAGTGTCCTCCTCAAAATCATATTTTCTAACTGGAAATCAACTACGTTGAACAAAATGGCTATCTCAAAATTTTGATTGGATGTGTTTGGGAGAATGATTGGCATGGGTGGGCTAGTTGCCCTCCAATCACTTTCGACTATTAAAAAGGGTACTAGCCCTTCGAATTTCCAATCGAATGAGCCTTTTTTGAAGTTTCTACGACAAAACCTTCTATAAAAACCTTATATGCTCCCAGGACATAACTTAGAACCCTTGCCCTAAGGGTTGTGGGGGACTGTCCTCCTCAAAAACATATTTTCTATTTGGAAATCAACTACGCTGAAAGTAGAGATGACCCTATTGATCCGATCAGTACAAAATTCGGTTATCAAAAGAACGTATCTCCGATATGTAATTTGCTATTTCCGACTTTTCATAACCGGATTTCTTAGTCTTTCGTAGGTGTGTGGTGTCTGAAACCTATGATTTGGGATGTGTGGGTTGCTATTTTTTTACTTTTCTGAGCTGGATTTCTTAGCCTTTCGTAGGTGTGTGTTGACTGAAACCTATGATTTGGGATGTGTGGGTTGCTATTTTTGACTTTTCTGAGCTGGATTTCTTAGCCTTTCGTAGGTGTGTGTTGACTGAAACCTATGATTTGGGATGGTTAATTTGCTATTTTTGACTTTTCTGAGCTAGATTTCTTAGCCTTTCATAGGTGTGTGCTTTCAGAAAATTATGATTTGGGAGGTGTAGTTTGCTTTTTGGACTTTTCAGAGCTAGGATTCTTAGTCACTCATAGGTGTTTGTTGTCTGAAACTTTGAGTTTGGGATGAGTAGTTGGCTATTTCAGACTTTTCTGAGCTAAGGTTTCTTAGTATCTCTTAGGTGAGTGTTGTCTGAAACTTATGATTTGGGATATGTAAATTACTATTTCGGGCTTTTCTGAGTTGGATTTCTTAGTCTTTCATAGGTGTGTGTTGTCTGAAACCTATGATTTGGGATGAGTGGTTTGCTTTTTGGACTTTTCTGAGCTGGATTTCTGAGCCTTTCGTAGGTATGTGTTGACTGAAACCTATGATTTGGGATGTGTAGTTTGCTATTTTTGACTTTTCTGAGCTAGGTTTCTTAGCCTTTCATAGGTATGTGTTGTCTGAAACTTCGAGTTTGGGATGAGTAGTTTGCTATTTCAGACTTTTCTGAGCTAAGGTATCTTAGTATTTCGTAGGTGAATGTTGTCTGAAACTTATGATTTTGAATATGTAAATTACTATTTCGGGCTTTTCTGAGTGGGATTTCTTAGTCTTTCATAGGTGTGTGGTGTCTGAAACCTATGATTTGGGATGAGTGGTTTGCTTTTTGGACTTTTCTGAGCTGGATTTATAAGCCTTTCATAGGTATGTGTTGACTGAAACCTATGATTTGGGATGTGTAGTTTGCTATTTTTGACTTTTCTGAGCTAGGTTTCTTAGCCTTTCATAGGTATGTGTTGTCAGAAAATTATGATTTGGGATGTGCAGTTTGCTATTTCAGGCTTTTCTGAGCTAAGGTTTTCTAGTATTTCGTAGATGAATGTTGTCTGAAACCAATAGTTTGGGATGAGTAGTTTGCTATTTTTGACTTTTCTGAGCTAGGTTTCTTAGTCCGTCATAGGCGTTTGTTGTCTGAAACTTCTAGTTTGGGATGAGTAGTTTCGCTATTTCAGGCTTTTCTGAGCTGAATTTATTAGCCTTTCATAGGTGAATGTTGTCTGAAACCTATGATTTGGGATATGTAAATTAATATTTTTGTCTTTTCTGAGCTAGATTTCTTAGTCTTTCGTTGGTGTGTGTTGTCTGAAACCTATGATTTGGGATGGGTGGATTGCTACTTTTGCCTTTTCAGAGCTATGATTCTTAGCCTTTCATAGGTATGTGTTGTCTGAAACCTATTGTTTGGGATGAGTAGTTTCGCTATTTTTGACTTTTCTGAGATAGGTTTCTTAGTCGTTCATAGGTGAGTGTTGTCTGAAACCTATGATTTGGGATATGTAAATTACTATTTTGGGCTTTTCTAAGTTGGATTTCTTAGTCTATCGTTGGTGTGTGTTGTCTGAAACCTATGATTTGAGATGGGTGGATTGCTACTTTTGACTTTTCTGAGCTGGATTTCTTAGCCTTTCATAGGTGTTTATTGTCTGAAACCTATAGTTTGGGATGACTAGTTTGCTATTTTTGACTTTTCTGAGATAGGTTTCATTACCGTTCATAGGTGAGTGTTCTCTGAAACCTATGATTTGGGATATGTAAATTACGAGTTCTGGATTTTCTGAGTTGGATTTCTTGGTCTTTCGTTGGTGTGTGTTGTCTGAAACCTATGATTTGGGATGGGTGGATTGCTACTTTTTACTTTTCTGAGCTGGATTTCTTAGCCTTTCATAAGTGTTTGTTGTCTGAAACCTATAGTTTGGGATGACTAGTTTGCTATTTTTGACTTTTCTGAGCTAGGTTTCTTAGCCGTTCATAGGTGAGTGTTGTCTGAAACCTATGATTTGGGATATGTAAATTACTATTTCGGGCTTTTCTGAGTTGGATTTCTTAGTCTTTCATAGGTATGTGTTGTCTGAAACCTATAGTTTGGGATGAGTAGTTTCGCTATTTTTGACTTTTCTGAGATAGGTTTCTTAGTCGTTCATAGGTGAGTGTTGTCTGAAACCTATGATTTGGGATATGTAAAGTAATATTTTGGGCTTTTCTGAGTTGGATTTCTTGGTCTTTCAATGGTGTGTGTTGTCTGAAACCTATGATTTGGGATGGGTGGATTGCTACTTTTGACTTTTCTGAGCTGGATTTCTTAGCCTTTCATAGGTGTTTGTTGTCTGAAACCTATAGTTTGGGATGACTAGTTTGCTATTTTTGACTTTTCTGAGCTAGGTTTTTTAGCTGTTCATAGGTGAGTGTTGTCTGAAACCTATGATTTGGGATATGTGAATTACTATTTCGGGCTTTTCTAAGATTGATTTCTTAGTCTTTCTTTGGTGTGTGTTGTATGAAACCTATGATTTGGGATGGATGGATTGCTACTTTTGACTTTTCTGAGCTGGATTTCTTAGCCTTTCATAGGTGTTTGTTGTCTGAAACCTATAGTTTGGGATGACTAGTTTGCTATTTTTGTCTTTTCTGAGCTAGGTTTCTTAGCCGTTCATAGGTGAGTGTTGTCTGAAACCTATGATTTGGGATATGTAAATTACTATTTCGGCCTTTTCTGAGTTGGATTTCTTAGTCTTTCATAGGTATGTGTTGTCTGAAACCTATGATTTGGGATGTGTGGGTTGCTATTTTTTGACTTTTCCGAGCTGGATTTATTACCCGTTCATAGGTGAGTGTTGTCTGAAACTTATGATTTGGGATGGTTAATTTGCTATTTCCGGCTTTTATTAGCTAGGTTTCTTAGCCCTTCATAGGTGTGTGTTGTCAGAAAATTATGATTTGGGAATGTGTAGTTTGCTATTTGGACTTTTCAGAGCTAGGATTCTTAGTCCATCATAGGTGTTTTTGTCTGAAACCAATAGTTTGGGATGAGTAGTTTGCTATTTCAGGCTTTTCTGAGCTAGATTTCTTAGCAGTTCCTAGGTGTGTGTTGTCTAAAATTTATGATTTGGGGTATGTAAATTACTATTTTGGGCTTTTCTGAGTTGGACACTTCTAAATTTTTCCGTAGAAGATAGGAAAAGTTATACTATGATTGTGATTATTTACCATAAAGATAAAAAGTTTCACTTTAATTCTAAATTTTCTTAAATTCAATTCCGACCTTTCTCAAAGAGATGAAAAAATTAAAGTTCTGTTCCAAATATTTTCCCGGAAGAAGAAAAGTTATAATATTTTCCCGGAAGAAGAAAAGTTCAACTTCGATTCTGAATTTTCTCAATGAAAATTAAATAAGTTATTGATCAAATCTATTTTCCCAAAATAATATAAAAATTTCCACTTCAGTTCAGATTTTTTTCTCAAAGAGATGAAGAAATTTAAAGTTCTGTTCCAAATTTTTCATAGAAGATAGGAAAAGTTATACTTTGATCGTGAATATTCGAGTTCTATTCTGAATTTTACCAAAGAACACAATTCAATTCTAATTTCCCCAATAAAAAATTTAAAGTTCAATTCTAAATTTTTCGGTGGAAGATAGAAAAAGTAATACCATACTTGTGAATATTTTCCCATAAGATAAAAAGTTCTAGTTCAATTTTAAATTTTCTCAATGAAGTGAAGAAGAATTCAAGTTCTCTTCTGAATTTTACCAAAGAACACAATTCAATTCTAATTTCACCAGAGAAAATAAAAATCTTCCACTTCAGTTCCATATTTCACAAAGACATAAAGAAATTTAAAGTTCAATTCTAAATTTTTCGGTGGAAGATAGAAAAAGTACTACCATACTTGTGAATATTTTCATGGAAGATAAAAAGTTCTAGTTCAATTTAAAATTTTCTCAACGAAATGAAGGAAAGTTCAAGTTCTCTTCTGAATTTTCTCAATGAAAAAGAAATTAGTCATTGATCATTTCTATTTTTCCAAATAATATAAAAATTTTCCACTTTAGTTCAGATCTGGTTCGAAGAGATGAGAAATTTAAAATACTGTTCCAAATTTTTCACTGTGATAAAAAAGTTCAAGTTCTCTTCGGAATTTTACCAAAGAACAAAATTCAATTCTAATTTCTCCAGAGAAAATAAAATCTTCCACTTCAGTTCTTTATTTCACAAAGACATAAAGAAATTTAAAGTTCAATTCCAAATTTTTCGGTGGAAGATAGAAAAAGTAATACCATACTTGTGAATATTTTCCCGGAAGATAAAAAGTTCTAGTTCAATTTAAAATTTTCTCAACGGAGTTAATAAAAGTTAAAGTTCTCATCTGAACTTTACCAAAGAACACACTTCAATTCTAATTTCTCCAGAGAAAAAAACAATCTTCCACTTCAGTTCTTTATTTCACAAGGACATAAAGAAATTTAAAGTTTAATTCTAATTTTTCGGTGGAAGATAGAAAAAGTATTATCATACTTGTGAATATTTTCACGGAAGATAAAAAGTTCTAGTTCAATTTAAAATTTTCGCAACGAAGTCAAGGAAAGTTCAAGTTCACTTCTGAAATTTACCATATAACACACTTCAATTCTAATTTCTACAGAGAAAACAAAAATCTTCCACTTCACTTCTTTATTTCACAATGACAAAGAAATTTAAAGTTCAATTCTAAATTTTTCGGTGGGAGATAGAAAAATTAATACCATACTTGTGATTATTTTCAAGGAAGATAAAAAGTTCTAGTTCAATTTAAAATTTTCTCAATGAAGTGAAGAAAAGTTCATGTTCTCTACTGAATTTTATCAAAGAACACAATTCAATTCTAATTTCTACAGAGAAAATAAAAATCTTCCACTTCAGTTCTTTATTTCACAAAAGACATAAAAAAATTTAAAGTTCAATTCTATATTTTTCGGTGGAAGATAGAAAAAGTAATACCATACTTGTGAATATTTTCTCGGAAGATAAAAAGTTCTAGTTCAATTTAAAATATTCTCAACTATGTGAATAAAAGTTCAATTTCTCATATGAATTTTACAAAAGAACACACTTCAATTCTAATTTCTCCAGAGAAAATAAAAATCTTCCACTCCAGTTTTAAGTTCCCCAAAGAAATAAAGAAATATAAAGTTCTATTCTGAATTTTTAGATGGAAGATAGAAAAGGTAATACTATGATTGCGATTGTTTTCCATGAAAATCAAAAGTTTCACTTTATTTGTAATTTTTCTTAAATTCAGTTCTAATTTTTCTCAAAGAGATGAAAAATTTAAATTTCTATTCCAAATTTTTCATAGAAGATAGAAAAAGTTATACATTGATTGTGAATATTCAACATGAAGATAAGGAACTCCAATTTAATTCTGAGTTTTCTCGAAGAAGTGGAAATTGTTCAAGTTCTCTTCTGAATTTTCTTAAAAGAAGAGAAAAAATTTAACTCAATTCTGAATTTTACCAATGAAAGTGAAAAAACCTTCCACTTCAGTTCTTAATTTCTCAAAGACATAAAAAATTTAAAGTTCAGTTCTAAATTTTTCTGTAGAAGATAGGAAAAGTTATACTATGATTGTGATTATTTTCCAGTGAAGATAAAAAGTATCACTTTAATTCTAATTTTCTTAAGTTCACTACCGATTTTTTGCAAAGAGATGAAAAATTTAAAGTTCTGTTCCAAATTTTTCATAGAAGAGAGAAAAAGTTATACATTGATTTGAATATTCGACATGAAGATAAGGAGCATCACTTTAATTCCGAGTTCTCTCGAAGAAGTGAAAAATGTTCAAGTTCTCTTCTGAATTTTCTTAAAGAAGTGAAAAAAGTTAGCTCAATTCTGAATTTTACCAATGAAAATGAAAAAAGCTTCCACTTCAGTTCTTAATTCCTCAAAGACATAAAAAATTCAGTTCTCTTCTAATTTTTCCAAGAAAATAAAAAGGCTCCACTTCAGTTCTGGTTTTTTCTCAAAGAGATGAAAAATTTAAAGTTCTTTTCTAATTTTAAATTAAATTTTAACTCCCTTTGTCACATGGATTTACCCATCAAATTTTTAAAATAGAAAATGAGTGACTCGTTCTATTATTAAAGACAATCTTTCTAACTCGTTCATCTAACCTTCAAAACAATAGGTTAGGTTAGGTATAAATAAATATTAATAAATAAATAGAAACATTTCTACATGTTTAAGTTAGGTTAGGTTAACTTATCATAAGTGCTCATGATAAGTTAACCTAACCTTTTCCGGCGAGTATGGTTAGGTTAGACTAGATTAAGTTAGGTTAGATTAGGTTAGGTTAGCCTACGTACGCTTCACTTAGGTTAGCTTAGGTTAGGAGAGAGACATGCAAAAAGTTAGGTGTATGATTAGGTTAGGTTAGGTTAGATTAAGTTAGGTTAGGTTAAGTTAGGTTAGGCTAGGTTAGCCTACGTACGCGCGCGTACGTAGGCTAACCTAGCCTAACCTAACTTAACCTAACCTAACTTAATCTAATCTAACCTAACCTAATCATACACCTAACTTTTTGCCTGTCACCCACCTAACCTAAGCTAACCTAAGTGAAGCGTACGTAGGCTAACCTAACCTAACCTGATCTAACCTAACTTAATCTAGTCTAACCTAACCATACTCACCGGAAAAGGTTAGGTTAACTTATCATGAGCGCTCATGATAAGTTAACCTAACCTAACTTAAATATGTAGAAATGTTTCTATTTATTTATTAATATTTATTTATACCTAACCTAACCTATTGTTTTGAAGGTTAGATGAACGAGTTAGAAAGATTGTCTTTAATAATAGAACGAGTCACTCATTTTCTATTTTAAAAATTTGATGGGTAAATCCATGTGACAAAGGGAGCTAAAATTTAATTTAAAATTAGAAAAGAACTTTAAATTTTTCATCTCTTTGAGAAAAAACCAGAACTGAAGTGGAGCCTTTTTATTTTCTTGGAAAAATTAGAAGAGAACTGAATTTTTATGTCTTTGAGGAATTAAGAACTGAAGTGGAAGCTTTTTTCATTTTCATTGGTAAAATTCAGAATTGAGCTAACTTTTTCACTTCTTTAAGAAAATTCAGAAGAGAACTTGAACATTTTGCACTTCTTCGAGAAAACTCAGAATTAAAGTGATGCTCCTTATCTTCATGTCGAATATTCAAATCAATGTATAACTTTTTCTCTCTTCTATGAAAAATTTGGAACAGAACTTTAAATTTTTCATCTCTTTGCAAAAAATCGGTAGTGAACTTAAGAAAATTAAAATTAAAGTAAAACTTTTTATCTTCACTGGAAAATAATCACAATCATAGTATAACTTTTCCTATCTTCTACAGAAAAATTTAGAACTGAACTTTAAATTTTTTATGTCTTTGAGAAATTAAGAACTGAAGTGGAAGGTTTTTTCATTTTCATTGGTAAAATTCAGAATTGAGTTAACTTTTTCTCTTCTTTAAGAAAATTCAGAAGAGAACTTGAACAATTTGCACTTCTTCGAGAAAACTCAGAATCAAATTGGAGTTCCTTATCTTCATGTTGAATATTCACAATCAATATATAACTTTTCTATCTTCTATGAAAAATTTGGAACAGAAATTTAAATTTTTCATCTCTTTGAGAAAAATCAGAACTGAATTTAATAAAAATTATAAATAAAGTGAAACTTTTGATCTTCATGGAAAACAATCGCAGTCATAGTATTACTTTTTTTATCTTCCATCTAAAAATTTAGAATAGAACTTTAAATTTCTTTATGTCTTTGGGGAACTTAAAACTGAAGTTGAAGATTTTTATTTTCTCTGGATAAATTAGAATTGAAGTGTGTTCTTTGGTAATGTTCAGAGGAGAAATTGAACTTTTCTTCAGTTCGTTGAGAAAATTTTAAATTGAACTAGAACTTATTATCTCCTGTAGAAACTTTCAGAAGTATGGCTGTACTTTTTCGACCGTTCACCGAAAAATTAAGAATTAAACTTTAGATTTTTTTATGTCTTTTGCGAAATAAATAACTTAAGTGGAAGATTTTTATTTTCTCTTTAGAAGTTAGAATTTAATTGTGTTCTTTGGTAAAATTCAGTAGAGAACATGAACTTTTCTTCACTTCATTGAGAAAATTTTAAATTGAACTAGAACTTTTCATCTTCCGTGAAAATAATCACAAGTATGGTATTAATTTTTCCATCTCCCTCTGAAAAATTTAGAATTGAACTTTAAATTTCTTTATGTCTTTGTGAAATAAAGAACTGAAGTGGAAGATTTTTGTTTTCTCTGGAGAAATTAGAATTGAAGTGTGTTCTTTGGTAAATTTCAGAAGAGAACTTGAACTTTCCTTGACTTCGTTGCGAAAATTTTAAATTGAACTGGAACTTTTTATCTTCCGTGAAAATATTCACAAGTATGATAATACTTTTTCTATCTTCCACCGAAAAATTAGAATTGAACTTTAAATTTCCCTATGTCTTTGTGAAATAAAGAACTTAAGTGGAAGATTTTTTTTTTCTCTGGAGAAATTAGAATTGAAGTGTGTTCTTTGGTAAACTTCAGAAGAGAACTTGAAATTTTCTTCACTTCGTTGAGAAAATTTTAAATTGAGCTAGAACTTTTTATCTTCCGGGAAAATATTCACAAGTATGGTATTACTTTTTCTATCTTCCACCGAAAAATTTGGAATTGAACTTTAAATTTCTTTATGTCCTTGTGAAATAAAGAACTGAAGTGGAAGATTTTATTTTCTCTGGAGAAATTAGAATTGAATTTTGTTCTTTGGTAAAATTCCGAAGAGAACTTGAACTTTTTTATCTTCAGTGAAAAATTTGGAACAGTATTTTAAATTTCTCATCTCTTCGAACCAGATCTGAACTAAAGTGGAAAATTTTTATATTATTTGGAAAAATAGAAATGATCAATGACTAATTTCTTTTTCATTGAGAAAATTCAGAAGAGAACTTGAACTTTCCTTCATTTCGTTGAGAAAATTTTAAATTGAACTAGAACTTTTTATCTTCCATGAAAATATTCACAAGTATGGTAGTACTTTTTCTATCTTCCACCGAAAAATTTAGAATTGAACTTTAAATTTCTTTATGTCTTTGTGAAATATGGAACTGAAGTGGAAGATTTTTATTTTCTCTGGTGAAATTAGAATTGAATTGTGTTCTTTGGTAAAATTCAGAAGAGAACTTGAATTCTTCTTCACTTCGTTGAGAAAATTTTAAATTGAACTAGAACTTTTTATCTTCTGGGAAAATATTCACAAGTATGGTATTACTTTTTCTATCTTCCACCGAAAAATTTAGAATTGAACTTTAAATTTTTTATTGGGGAAATTAGAATTGAATTGTGTTCTTTGGTAAAATTCAGAATAGAACTCGAATATTCACGATCAAAGTATAACTTTTCCTATCTTCTATTAAAAATTTGGAACAGAACTTTAAATTTCTTCATCTCTGTGAGAAAAAAATCTGAACTGAAGTGGAAATTTTTATATTATTTCGAGAAAATAGGTTTGATCAATAAATTATTTCATTTTCATTGAGAAAATTCAGAATCGAGGTTGAACTTTTCTTCTTCCGGGAAAATATTTGGAACAGAACTTTAATTTTTTCATCTCTTTGAGAAAGGTCGGAATTGAATTTAAGAAAATTTAGAATTAAAGTGAAACTTTTTATCTTTTTGGTAAATAATCACAATCATAGTATAACTTTTCCTATCTTCCACGGAAAAATTTAGAAGTGTCCAACTCAGAAAAGCCCGAAATAGTAATTTACATACCCCAAATCATAAGTTTCAGACAACACACACCTATGAACGGCTAAGAAATCTAGCTCAGAAAAGCCTGAAATAGCAAACTACTCATCCCAAACTATTGGTTTCAGACAACAAACACCAATGAGGGACTAAGAATCCTAGATCTGAAAAGTCCAAATAGCAAACTACAAATCCCAAATCATAATTTTCTGACAACACACACCTATGAAAGGCTAAGAAACCTAGCTAATAAAAGCCGGAAATAGCAAATTAACCATCCCAAATCATAAGTTTCAGACAGCACTCACCTATGAACGGCTAAGAAATCCAGCTCAGAAAAGTAAAAAAATAACAACCCACACATCCCAAATCATAGGTTTCAGACAACACATACCTATGAAAGACTAAGAAATCCAACTCAGAAAAGCCCGAAATAGTAATTTACATATCCCAAATCATAGGTTTCAGACAACACACACCTATGAACGGCTAAGAAACCTAGCTCAGAAAAGTCAAAAATAGCAAACTAGTCATCCCAAACTATAGGTTTCAGACAACAAACACTTATGAAAGGCTAAGAAATCCATCTCAGAAAAGTCAAAAGTAGCAATCCAGCCATCCCAAATCATAGGTTTCAGACAACACACACCAACGATAGACTAAGAAATCCAACTAAGAAAAGCCCAAAATAGTACTTTACATATCCCAAATCATAGGTTTCAGACAACACTCACCTATGAACGACTAAGAAACCTATCTCAGAAAAGTCAAAAATAGCGAAACTACTCATCCCAAACTATAGGTTTCAGACAACACATACCTATGAAAGGCTAAGAATCATAGCTCAGAAAAGTCAAAAGTAGCAATCCACCCATCCCAAATCATAGGTTTCAGACAACACACACCAACGAAAGACTAAGAAATCTAGCTCAGAAAAGACAAAAATATTAATTTACATATCCCAAATCATAGGTTTCAGACAACATTCACCTATGAAAGGCTAATAAATTCAGCTCAGAAAAGCCTGAAATAGCGAAACTACTCATCCCAAACTAGAAGTTTCAGACAACAAACGCCTATGACGGACTAAGAAACCTAGCTCAGAAAAGTCAAAAATAGCAAACTACTCATCCCAAACTATTGGTTTCAGACAACATTCATCTACGAAATACTAGAAAACCTTAGCTCAGAAAAGCCTGAAATAGCAAACTACACATCCCAAATCATAATTTTCTGACAACTCATACCTATGAAAGGCTAAGAAACCTAGCTCAGAAAAGTCAAAAATAGCAAACTACACATCCCAAATCATAGGTTTCAGTCAACACACACCTACGAAAGGCTAAGAAATCCAGCTCATAAAAGTCCAAAAAGCAAACCACTCATCCCAAATCATAGGTTTCAGACACCACACACCTATGAAAGACTAAGAAATCCAACTCAGAAAATCCCGAAATAGTAATTTACATATCCCAAATCATAAGTTTCAGACAACATTCACCTACGAAATACTAAGAAACCTTAGCTCAGAAAAGCCTGAAATAGCCAACTACTCATCCCAAACTCGAAGTTTCAGACAACACATGCCTATGAAAGGCTAAGAAACCTAGCTCAGAAAAGTCAAAAATAGCAAACTACACATCCCAAATCATAGGTTTCAGTCAACACATACCTACGAAAGGCTCAGAAATCCAGCTCAGAAAAGTCCAAAAAGCAAACCACTCATCCCAAATCATAGGTTTCAGTCAACACACACCTATGAAAGACTAAGAAATCCAACTCAGAAAAGCCCGAAATAGTAATTTACATATGCCAAATCATAAGTTTCAGACAACATTCACCTACGAAATACTAAGAAACCTTGGCTCAGAAAAGTCTGAAATAGCCAACTACTCATCCCAAATTCAAAGTTTTAGACAATAAACACCTATCAAAGACTAAGAATCCTAGTTCTGAAAAGTCCAAAAAGCAGATTACACCTCCCAAATCATAATATTCAAACAGTATATACCTATGAAAGGCTACTAATTCTAGCTCAGAAAAGTTAAAAATAGAAAAGTAACCATCCCAAATCATAGGTTTCAGACAACACACACCTACGAAAGGCTAAGAAATCTAGCTCAGAAAAGTACAAAATAGCAACCCACACATCCCAAATCATAGGTTTTAGTCAACACACCCCTACGAAAGTCTAAGAAATCCAGCTCAGAAAATTAAAAAAATGGCAACACACACATCCCAAATCATAATTTTCAGACACCACACACCTCTCATCCCAAATCATATGTTTCAGTCAACACATCCCTACGAAAGGCTATGAAATCCAGCTCAGAAAAGTCAAAAATAGCAATCCATATAATCCAAATCATAGGTTTCAGACAACACACACCAACGAAAGACTAAGAAATCTGGCTATGAAAAGTCAAAACATAGCAGCCCACACATCCCAAATCTTAGGTTTCATACAACACATACCTATGAAAGACTAAGAAATCCAACTCAGAAAAGCCCGAAATAGCAAATTACATATCCCAAATCATAGGTTTCAGACAGCACACACCTATGAACGGCTAAGAAACCTAGCTCAGAAAAGTCAAAAATAGCAAATTAACCATCCCAAATCATAAGTTTCAGTCAACACACACCTATGAATGGCTAAGAAATCCAGCTCAGAAAAGTCAAAAATAGCAATCCATCCCATCCCAAATCATAGGTATCAGACAACACACCCCAACGAAAGACTAAGAAATCTAGCTTAGAAAAGCTCGAAATAGTATTTTACATATCCCAAATCATAAGTTTCAGACAACACACACCTATGAAAGGCTAAGAAATCCAGCTCAGAAAAGTCAAAAATAGCAATCCACCCATCCCAAATCATCGGTTTCAGACAACACATACCAACGAGAGACTAAGAATCATGGCTCTGAAAAGTCCAACTTGCAAACTACACATCTCAAATCATAAGTTTCAGACAAGACACTCCTATGAACGGCTCAGAAATCCAGCTCAGAAAAGTCAAAAATTGCAATCCATCCATCTCAAATCATAGGTTTCAGACAACACACACCAACGAAAGACTAAGAAATCTAGCTCTGAAAAGTCCGAAATAGTAATTTACATATCCCAAATCATAGGTTTCAGACAACACACATCAACGAAAGACGGGGCTCGGGGAGAGCCTTTGAGGGTCTGTGGGTCCCTTGAGGGCCGGATGGTCCTTTGGGAGTTTGGGGGGACCTTTGAGGACGGGGCGCTTCCTTCGGGGTTGGGGTGGGGGGATCGGAACCTTTGGGGTTGGGGTAGAGGACCTCACAACACTGTTCAAATGAAACTTGTGCATTATAGCGACCACACTCAAATCCTCTTCCAAAATCTCTTCAAAAATCATCTTTTAAAATGTCTTTAACTGTTTCGCCGAAATAAATCCATAACCTGTCTAAAACAGTTTCGCCCAAATAATCCCTAAACGTAATTCAGCGTGTTCCTATTATTTGGCATCTCTGCGCTAATGCATTTCAAATTAATAAGAAACCTGATTCCCGCGCTAAAACAATTCATCGCTAAGATGTTTCTTGGAGAATTGTTTCCATGGCGTTTGGTTATTAATATCCTTTGGAGTTCGACCAAAAGAGTTGTTTCCTAGGCAAAGACATTAATGACTTGGATCTATTCCTGTAGAATCGTTTCTATGTGAAAATTTTTAAAGTCTTACAGATGATGTCATTGGTTGATTGATCTGTCAAGAAAGGGGAATTAATTTGTTGTTTCTAAGGGGAATTATTGATTCACGATAGGTGAATTGAGGTCGACAGCACAGGTGTTCCAAATTCCTGGACGGCATAAAATTCGCTGAGAGCGTGCCCAAAACAACAACAACAACATTGACCCCATTAACCACGTGTTCTCCCTAATGACTCTATCGCGTGCCCAAAACAACAACAATAACATTGACCCCATTAACCACGTGTTCTCCCTAATGACTCTGCACAAAACAACAACAACAACATCGACCTTGGAAATTTAGGTCATTGACCCCATTAACCACGTGTTCTCCCTAGGGACTCTATGCCCATATATGGTGTACTGATCGGAGATACGTTCTTTTGATAACCGAATTTTGTACTGATCGGATCAATAGGGTCATCTCTACTGGTGAACAAAACGGCTATCTAAAAATTTTGATTGGATGTGTTTGGGGGAATGATGAGAGTTGGGGGGGGGGGGCTAGTTGCCCTCCAATCACTTTCGACTATTAAAAAGGGCAATAGAACTCTTAACTTCAAATTGAATTAGCCCCTTTTTAAGTTTCTATGACGACCCCTTCCATATGAAGTGCCCTGCTCTAAAGGAAAAAAATAATAAATAGTAC
The DNA here is from genome assembly GCF_049724085.1 of Artemia sp. Qi Xiang Cuo. NCBI lineage: Eukaryota > Metazoa > Arthropoda > Branchiopoda > Anostraca > Artemiidae > Artemia > Artemia sp. Qi Xiang Cuo. The sequence goes on from NC_142795.1 coordinate 46,692,403, forward strand.
ATTGTGCGAACATTGTTCTTATATGCCCTCAGGGTATAACTTAAAACCCTTGCCCCGAGGGTTGTGGGGAAGTGTCCCCCTCAAAAACATATTTTCTATCTGGAAATCAACTACGTTGAACAAAATGGCTATCTCAAAATTTTGATTGGATGTGTTTGGGAGAATGATTGGCATGGGTGGGCTAGTTGCCCTCCAATCACTTTCGACTATTAAAAAGGGTACTAGCCCTTCGAATTTCCACTCGAATGAGCCTGTTTTGAAGTTTCTATGACTACGCCTTCTATAAAAACCTTATATGGCCCTAGGGTCTATCTTAAAACCCTTGCCCCGAGGGTTTTGGGGGAGGTTCCTCCTAAAAAACATATTTTCTATCTGGAAATCAACTACGCTGAACAAAATGTTTATCTAAAATTTTTGATTGGTTATGTTTTGGGGAAGTATGGGGGAGGCCTAGGGGCCCTTCGCTCACTTTTTATTATTTAAATTGGCATCAGAACTTTCAATTTCTAATCGAATGAGCCCTTTTTGAAGTTTCTATGACGGGCCCTTTCATATGAATGCCCAGTTGTAAATGACTAAAAAAATAAATAGTACATTGTGCCAACATTGTTCTTATATGCCCTCAGGGTATAACTTAAAACCCTTGCCCCGAGGGTTGTGGGGAAGTGTCCCCCTCAAAAACATATTTTCTAACTGGAAATCAACTACGCTGAGCAAAATGGCTATCTCAAAATGTTGATTGGATGTGTTTGGGGGAATGATGGGCGTGGGGGGGGGCTAGTTGCCCTCCAGCCACTTTCGACTATTAAAAAGGGCACTAGCCACTCCAATTTCCAATCGCATGAGTTCTTTTCGAAGTTTCTAAGACAACTCCTTTGATACGAAGTGCCCGGGTGGAGAAAAAAAACACATTGTGCCCACATCGTTTTTTGCTTAGGCAGCGCTAGCGCGCTGCCTATGATCCTTCTGATATGTTCAATTGTCCAAAACGGTCAATAATTTCCTTCAGTGGGCATTTGAAAATACAGCAGGATTTTACGAGCAATTGTTAGCAATAGTTTCTTATTAGGTCACGAAAAAACAACCGTTAATAATAAACTTTTTATCTTTTTTCTTGTTTGGAAAGCAGAAATTAACTTTGGATTAAGCAAATTATCACTTACGTTCCAGCATTCCAGGAGCAACAAATGTAGCTGAGGCACCACAAATCCATGCTGCTATCACCGGGAAGAAGTATTCGTGATTATTTTTACAATACATCATTATGACATCACTTTTCTGTAAGCTCATTTTTGATAATGCTGAGGCAAGGCTGCTCGTTTTGCTCAATATCTCAGAATATCGGGATCTTTGACCAGTAACTCCATTGATCTACAAAATAATACTTATTCGATTGTTATTTATCATTAAATTTTATATTCTGACTCTTTCAAAATAACAAGTCCTATCGTTAAAAACTTGAAATTAGAAAAATAATTGTAAATTAGAAGAGGATACGTAACCTAGTAGTTACAAATTATTTCACTTTGTGATAAAACATTCATAAATGTAGGACAGAACCACTGGGCAACCGAATATCGCTCTTTACAATTTTTGACCCTTTTTAGTCGGAAAGACCGACTAAGCTGTACATGTGTTAAAACAGTATAATTTTTTAACTCGTTTAATCGAATGCAATCTTCTATTTAAAAGCACCTATTTTCTAAACTTTGTTTACCGGGGAAATACCCGAATATTCGGGAATAGTGCAAGCTCTGCTTGATTTCTAATCAGGAAAATCGAAATACTAAACCACAAGAGAAGGAAAAGCTCCGACTTTGCGGTTGACGCAATAAAGAATTGCCACAAAATTAATTTAAAGTCGACCGAACGCCGCCGTCTCTGTTGGCAGCGGCGCACCCGCGGCACTCCGGCGGCGTTACGGCACTTCGGCGGCGTTCAACCGGGCCTCTCGTCAGCAGCGTTCGGTCGATCCGCCGGCGCGGTGCCGGGGTCTAGTTACGAAGTTAAAAATGGCTATCGTATCGACATTTTGACTGACGAATTCAGACGATTCGAACTGGATTTATTAGGAGTTTCAGAAACTCATATCCCAGGGGTAGGAAGCACGAAATTAGGTAATATAGAATTTGTTTAGTCAGGCAGGAAGGATGGGGTACATAGACAGGGAGTAGAGCTCATGATGAATAAGGAAGCTGCTAAGTCCTGTTTAGGCTGGGAAGGTATTAATAATAGAATACTAATTGCTCATTTTATGACTAAAAAGTTCAGGGTATCAGTTATAGTAGTATACGCCCCTGTAAGACCCGACTGACGGAGATACTAGTGACTCTGATGGATTTTACTTACAGTTACAGGAGCAAATAGACAGGGTCCTAGGTAGAAATATGATGTTATTACTGGGAGATTTTAACGCCCAGGTCATTAGAAATGGGGATAGATGATATTCTTGCCTCGGTAAATTTGGTACACGAATAGAAAACAGTAATGGATACAGACTTTTGCAATTTTGTAATTATAACAATCTAGTTATAACCAATACGGTGTTTGGTCATAAAGCTTAGGTGTTTGTCCTGGCATGTTAGTAAATTGAACGGGAGTAATCAATCCGGACTTGGCCCAGTTAAAGATTGGAATGGGGCCACAATTAGCGATAAGAAAAAAACTAAAGAGAGATGGGCCGAACATTTTGAGAATTTACTTATCCGAGATAGAGTTGCAGGAAAAGATATAGAAGAGAATGAAAAGGTTTGTGACACCTTGGACGTGAAGGGAGATTTTTTTTTTTGTGAGCAGGAATTAGTAATAGTACTAAAAGGATTAAGAAATAATAAGGTTCCAGGTGCTGATAGGGTGGTAAATGAGTTTCTTAAATATAGTGGCTCCGAGGTTAGAAATAAGCTACTGAAGATTATGAATATGATTTTTGAAAAAGGGGAAGTACTTAACGATTTTAGGAAAACCTTAATTAAGCCACTTTATAATAAAGTTGATAAAAGTGAGTGTGGTAATTATCGAGGCATTAGTCCTCTGTAGGTAGCAAATTACTTAGTAATATGATACTTTTTATACAGAGATGCCGTAGATAAAATTTTAAGAGAAGAACAGTGCGGTTTTAGAAAAGATAGAGGATGTGTCAACCAAATTTTCACTCTTAGGCTAATAATTGAGAAATGCCTGAGGTTTTAAACACCATTGGTCTTCAGTTTTATAGATTTTGAGCAAGTGTTCGGTTCTGTTGATAGAAGAGCTTTAGTAAAGGTTTTATCCTTGTATGGTAAACCAGACAAATACATTAAAGCCATTAATGCTATGTACGAGAATAACACTGCTGCGGTTAAGGTAGGAAATGAGGTTAGCAGCTGGTTTTGTATTAAATCAGGAGTTAAGCAGGGTTGTGTTCTATCCCCCTTTATATGAATTATTTTGATGGATTGTGTTTTAAGGAGAACAGGAAAGGAAATGGGAGACCACGGAATCCAATGGGTAGGAAAAAGTCTCCTGGACTTAGATTATGCGGATGATTTAAGCATCTTAGATCAAAGTGTGAGCAAAATGAAAGAAATTTTAAAGGTTTTGCGAGTTCAGGGTGCTAGAATTGGTTTGAATATTAATGTTAGGAAGACTAAATCACTAAGGCTAGGAATAAGTGAAAATGAAAAGGTGACGCTGGGTAATGAAAAGATTGATCAGGTGGGCAGCTTCACTTACCTTGGTAGTATTATTAGTAAAGATGGTGGGAGCAGTGAAGATGTTAAAAATAGAATAGCCAAGGCTCAGGGTATTTTTCACAGTTAAAAAGTTTGGAAAAATAGGAAGAAAAGTCTGCAAACTAAGATTAGAATATTAGAAGCTACAGTGATGACAGTGGTCAAATATGGCTCTGAAGTATGGACGCTCCGAAAAGCGGATGAAGATTAGCTAGATGTTTTCCAGAGAGATTGCTTAAGGATTGTTCTTGGTACCCGGCTGACTGACCGTATTTCAAACAACAGGCTATACGAAAAATGTGGTTCAATACCACTCCATAGGGTTATAATGAAAGAAAGGTTGAGGTGGCTAGGGCACGTTGTGCGGATGACGGATGACAGATTGCCGAAGATTGTTCTTTTTGGCCAACCGTCTTGGGCTAAACGGAAAACAGGTCGTCCACGTTTGGGGCCAGAGGACATCATAAAGAAAGATTTAAAGGAAACGGGAAGTTCGTGGGCGGATGTAAAAAGGGAGGCTTTGAATAGATTGGGGTAGAGGAGGAGAGTGCGTAGCTGTGTTGGCCTCAGGCAGCTTGGTATTGCAGTGAGTTTTTAGTAGTAGTAGTAGTAGTTAGTTAGCCCTGAAAGACTTCCATCCACACCAATGGTCGATGCCACGTCTATCTAGCCTTCTTCCAGATCACTGAGGGAAATGACACTCTTTCCGGTGTGAACTCTATCATTTGGAGTTGGCACCTCCAAGATTGTGACCTCATACCAGTTATGAGAGGTGTGAAGTTCAACTGCGTCGTCTGCTTAGTAAAATTTGGGACAAGTGCAAATCACATGCTTGTGTGCAAGATCGGGGCCTCAAGAAATTCTTGCTTGTTCATAACATTTAGGCGAGAAACCACCGAACTCAATTGAGGAACAGCTGAAAGAATATGAGTCTGAAGATAGTCAAAGAGAAGCAACCAATTATGTGATTCTATTTAAGAATGTGATACCAATCAATTTTAGCGAATGTTATTTCTTGCCTTTGTTGCCGTTTTGTAAGCTTTCAGTAATTGTGTTCGCAATATAGCTATCCTTTAAGGTGTTATGTCTGTACTATATGTGACTGATTAAGCTACCCAGTTTTAGCATCAGAAATGCTTTACAGTGGGGTATTCGTTTCTATAGATGCATGAGTAGTAAGGCCACAATAGGTAATGAATATACAACTGAATATACATCAAATAAACCAACCAGAAGACGATATATTCCTACCAAAATGGTATATGATAATGAGCTTACAGCCTGAGGGACTAGACCCTGCCAATATGTGGGTCTTTGACCTACATAAAGACAGGTAGCAAAAGGTAAGCTACTGAAATTACATCTGAAATAACATAATTTATTCTGTAATACTAATGGTAAAATATTTATTCTCTAAAACTGAAATTACATCATTTATTCTGTAATGCAGAAAGGTATCTCATTTGCATAATCTATACCTGGACATGAATATCATGAGAATAACCAGAGACATAACCTGCGTACTAGAGTAAATCATTTACTCTGAGCATGTACAGGAATTAGACCTACATACAGAGATGCGTTAGAAATATACAAAAAAAAATGTAAACACACGATCAGAGAATATTAATGTATTTTTAAAATTGTTCTCAATTGACATGGAAAAAAAGGGTTAATTGGACAAATAGTTCAAATTGTTCTCAATTGATATGAGAGAAAAAAAAGAGTTAGTTTGACTAATAGTTAAAATTGTTCTCAATTGACACAAGAAAAAAAGGGATTCATTAGTAGAAATGGGCCAGAAGGTCCGACTTTTTGTTGATGGTTATGTGGTTTGACGTTATGTTATATTAATGTTATGTTGTTTCATGGTTATTTTCTATTGATGGTTATGCTGTTTGTTGGTATTGTTGTTTGATGGTTATGTTGTTTGATAGTTATATTATTTGATGGTCATATGGTTTGATGTTGTTTCTTAGTTCTGTTCTGTTTGTTGATGGTTATGTGGTTTGATGGTTATTTTGTTTGTTGATTATCTGGTATGATGTTGTTTCATAGTTCTGTTCTGTTTGTTGATAGTTATAGGGTTTAATGCTTATGTTGTTTGTTTTTTATGTGGTTTGATGTTTCAATGTCTATTGAATCCAGACAGAAGTTTACATCATTGCCAGATAAGAGAAGTTATGCTATGTTGATGATGTTTCATGGTTTTGTTGTTTGATAGTTATGAGTGCTGTTTCATGGTTATGTGGTTTGATGGTTATGTGATTTGATGTTTCATAGATGTCTCTATGCCTATTGAATACAGACAGAAGTTTATATCATTTCCAGATAAGATATGTTATGCTATGTTGATGACGTTTCATGGTCTTGTTGTTTGATGGTTATGAGTGCGGTTTCATGGTTATGTGGTTTGATGGTTATGTAGTTTGATGTTTCAATGCCAGTCCAATCCGAACAGAAGTTTACATCATTGCCAGATAATAGCGTCTAACGGGACAGGATCACATGTCTCTTTCTAAGTCAATGGATTAAGGTAAGGTTTCTCTTACATACCAAAAGGATGCCGAAACAAAGGAACATTCAGAAATGACTTTTAGGGGATTATTTGGGCGAAACAAATTAATCGACATTTTAGGGATTTTTTGGGGTGAAACAGTTTGAGACATTTTAGAGGATGATTTGGAGTGAAACTCTGTGGTCGTTATAATACACAAGTACACAATATTGTATTAGTGAGATAATTATGAGTATAAACCATCAATGACTCTAACTACGATGGACCTCAACCTCAAAGGGCCAACTCTCCCCAACCCCCAAGATCCCCTTCCCACCATTCTAACTTTTTTTTTAGGAAACCCCCAATTTTTAATCTAGAGGCTCAAAATAACGAGTTAAAAATGTGTAAGAAAAAGGTTAGCAGAACGTCAACATTGACCTCATCTTTCAAGATTTAGACAAGCAGATGCAGAACATCCAATTCTGTTACTTTTTACCTAACATTTTCAAATATGGCATTTAGAATGTTACCATTTTTTAAAAAAGATCCTTGTTCCATGAACTGTTCATTGTTTCTATAGTCCGGGTGTCATATGAAACATTTATGCATCACGTCCGGAATTGAGTGTATTATTAGCGATATCTAATAATGATAAAAAGTTATATCATTTTCTTAGGAGTGAAACAAAGCTCCTTTCAAATTAGCTAGTGAAAATATTAAATAATGTAGGAAACTTATGAAAACTTTAATATTTTTTAGGGGGTGGGGGATGATTCAAGGTTTCATTGAGAACATTCTTATTGCCTTCTTTTTCAAAATTAGCTAGTGAAAATATTAAACAATGTAGACGTCTTATGAAAACATTAGTATTTTTAGGAGGGTGGGGGTGATTCAAGGGTTCATTGGGTACATTCTTATGCCCTTCTTTTTTTCCAAGATTAGCTAGTGAAAATATTAAACAATGTAGGTGACCCTGATTTTGTGTGGTTTCGCAAGAAAATAGCTCGTCTTTAACAAACTTAGCCATAGCTAATTGAAACTGTGTATAATTTCTTAATTTTTATTCCAATTGCGTAGCTAATAAAGGAACATTTAACATTTTTTTCTGATTTTGTATGGTTTCGCAAGAAAATAGCTCGTCTTTAACAAACTTAGCCATAGCTAATTGAAACTGTGTATAAATTGTTCCATTTTAGGCCAATTGCATAGCTAATAAAGAAACATTTGACATTTTTTCTGATTTTTTGTGGTTTCACAAGAAAATAACTCGTCTCTAACAAACTTACCCTTAGCTGATCGAACTGTCTATAAATATCTTAATTTTTAGTCCAGATGTGTAGCTAATAAAGAAACAAAGTTTCCAAATATCGAAAGCATGGGAGCTTTCATACATGCTACAATTGACAGTAAGGGAATACATTGTTTATGTAATTTCAATAAACCTTAAAACTTTGGGTCAAGAGCTAACCCGGGGATGCATTTTAGGTTACTTTTTTTCCAAAATGGTATGAAATATGCTAGCGGCTGTACTCGTTCACTTTAAGCCTGTTTTTTTCATATTCTTTTATTATTTTTGTAACTCGAGTTCCGAAAGAAATTGAGCAGTGGTTTTGTGAGTACGAATGGATAGATTTTTATCACTTAGCGTACGTGTAGGCAATCATTCCTAGCAGACACAAGTCAATTGATTTTAAGTGGCTAAATTTCACGAGAAGTATTTTACACATTCGATTTATCAATTTGAATTTTGATAGGGAACAATTACATCTTTCGGGGCATTATTTACGGCATCATCCTGAGAAAATGCATATCACGATAATTTGAGATGTATACTGGACACACAATTTCTTCTCATGGTTGGGTTCTACGTCCCCGCTCAAGAGCCCGAAGTTACCCCTACCTCCACAAGCGTATCACCTCAAGTGCAGGCCGCCTCCGAGGGAATATCCAATCTACCGTACTGTTTATCTCAACCCTGGCACAGCCCAGGACACATTTTTCAGCAAATATATCAAAACATGCAAAGGGGAAAATTCTTGTTCCCACCAACCCCACGCGATATGGGGGAGTTTGGTCAGTGTTGTCTCATTCCAGGGACGAAATACAATCATCCCAACGCGATTCAGGGGGTTTGCTTACTGTTGAATCGTTCCGAGGAGACGGAATCCGAGCTTAGGCTAGGTGATAAAAGAGGCTAAAAACAGTCTCGCTCGAGATAATTCAAAGGTAGTAATAATAATTAAATTATCTTTGAGTTTCAACAGCAACACTCTAACGTCAGAGCATCGCTGTGTGAGAAGAGTAGATGTCCAAACCGATAAAAAAAAGTATACTTGTGGTTTAGAGCGGAATGGCGCTACGACACTGTTTTCACACTAGCACCAGCTCTCCCCCCCCCCCTTGAAAACAGAGAAGCCCCCCTTTTTTCTTTACTGTTGTTAGATACTCTAAGTATTTTACCTCACAATGTCACACTATAAATACTCTAAGACATCCCCTCTCATCACCCATCTCCCCAAAAACACTTTTCCGACATTTCTCGCTAAAAATTTTATTTTCAAGTCATTCATTCGGGCTTTTACAAGCAATTTAGCCCACAGTGTAGCACTATAACTACTCTAAGACATCCCTCTGCCATCGCCACATCCCCCACAACCACAGACACTTTCTTAGAAGTAGCATTTTTTCGTTATGATGACAACTTATTTGTTAGAAATGACAAGTTTTTGCCAAAGTTAGCAAATTTTTAATCATAGAAGTAACAATTTTCACAATATGATAACAAGTTTTCTGTCAGAAGTAACAAGTTTTTATTAACACTTACGAATTTCGTCATCAAAGAAATAATATTTTACCTTAAAACTAACATAATTTTACTTAATACACACAAACTTATCATAAAAATCATGTATTTCGTCAGTGATAACACGTTTTCTGTTTGAACTAGCAGGTTTTTTTTAACCAAAGATACCAAATTTTTTTTATATGTAACAAGTTTTTGAACATGTTAACCACTTTTCTGTCAGAAGTAGCAAGTTTTGCTTAACACTAACAAAACTTCTCTTCAAAGTAACAACATTCTTCTTTAATATTACCAAACGTTTACTTAACACTAATAGATTTTCTCGTCGATGCATCAACTTTTTTCCTTAATACTAACATACTTTTATTTAACACACTCAAATTTCTCTTAGAAATGCCACTTTTCGCCAGTGATAAGAAGTTTTCTGCCAGAAGTAGCAAGTTTTCCTTAACACTAACAAATTTTTTGATCAAACTAACAACATTTAACTTTAAAACTAACATACTTTTACTTAACACACACAAATTTTTCTTAGAAATAATATTTTTCGTCAGTGATAACACGTTTTGTGTTCGAACTAGCAAGTTTTCTGCCAAAGATACCAAATTTTTTCTAAGAAGTAACAATTTTTTGAATGTTTTAACAACTTTTCTGTCAGAAGTAGCAAGTTTTGCTTAACACTAACAAACCTTCTCTTTAAAGTAACAACATTCTTCTTCAATACTACCAAACTTTTACTTAGCAATAACAGATGTTCTATTAGATGCATCAACTATTTTCTTTAATACTAACAAACTTTTACTTAACACACTCAAATTTCGCTTAGAAATAACACGTGCATCTACTTTTTCTTTAATGCGATCATACTTTTACTTAACACACTAAAATTTCTCCTAGAAATAACTAGTATTTTCTTAACAGTAAAAAAGTTTTTTAATAGCTCTAACTTATCTGTTGAAGATAACAATTTTTTATTAAAAGTAAGTATTTTTCGTTACTGATAACACGATTTCTGCTAGAAGTAGCAAGTTTTCTGTCAAAGATACCAAATTTTTCTTAGAAGTAACATTTCTTCGTTTGTGATAACATCTTTTCTGTCAGAAGTAGCAAGTTTTCATTAGCACTAACAAATTTTCTCATCGAAGTAAAAAAATTTTCTCTTAATACTAACAAACTTTCACTTAACACACTAGAATTTCTCCTAGAAATAACAAGTATTTTCTTAACAGTAACAAATTTTTTTAATAACTCCAACTTATCTGTTGAAGATAACAATTTGCTTTAAAAGTAACAATTTTTCGTCACTTATAACAAGATTTCTGTTAGAAGTATCAAGTTTTCCACCAAGTATAAAACTATTTTATTAAATGTAACAATTTTTTGTTTATGATTGTATCTTTTCTGTCAGAAGTAGTTATTTTTCATCTGAACTAACGATCTATTTCATCGAAGTATCAACATTTTTCCTTAATACTAACAAACTTTTACTTAACACACTTAAATTTTTCTTAGAAATTACACTTCGTCAGTCACGTTTTCTGCTTGAAGTAGCAAGTTTTATGTCAGAAGTAACAAGTTTCCCTAGAAGTTAATAGAAGTAACAATTTTCACAATATGATAACAAGTTTTCTGTCAGAAGTAACAATTTTTCCTTAACACTAACAAACTTTCTCATCAAAGTAACAACATTTTACCTTAAAACTAACATACTTTTGCTTAACACACAAAAATTTCTCTTAGAAATAATATTTTTCGTCACTGATAACATGTTTTCTACTCAAAATTGCAAGTTTTTCCGCCAAAGATACCAAATTTCTCTTGGAAGTAACATATTTTTTATTGTTATAACAATTTTTCTGTCAGAAGTAGCAAGTTTTGCTTAAGACTAACAAACCTTCTCTTCAAAGTAACAACATTCTTCTTCAATACTACCAAACGTTTACTTAACACTAACAGATTTTCTCGTCGATGCATCAACTTTTTCCTTATTACTAACATACTTTTATTTAACACACTCAAATTTCTCTTAGAAATGACACTTTTCGCCAGTGATAAGAAGTTTTCTGCCAGAAGTAGCAAGTTTCACTCAAATTTCTCTTAGAAATAGCACTTTTCGTCAGTGGTAACACGTTTTCTGCTTGAAGTAGCAAGTTTTCTGTCAAAAGTAACAAGTTTCCCTTAGCAGTAACTTTTCGTTGATTATGATAACATCTTTTCTGCCAGAAGTAGCAAGTTTTCCTTAACACTAGCAAACTTTCTCATCAAAGTAACAAAAGTTTTCTTTAATACTAACAAACTTTTACTTAACACGCCCAAATTTCTAGTAGAAATAATTTTTTTCGTCAGTGATAACACGTTTTCTGTTTGAACTAGCAAGTTTTCTGTCAAAGATACCAAATTTTTTCTTAGAAGTAACTTGTCGTTTATTCTGATAACAACTTTTCTGTCAGAAGTGGCAAGTTTTCCTTAACACTAACAAATCTTCTCTTCAAAGTAACAAAATTCTTCCTTAATACTCCCAAACGTTTACTTAACACTAACAGAATTTTTCTTTGAAGCATCAACTTTTTTCCTAAATATTAACACACTTTTACTTAGCACAGTCAAATTTCTCTTAGAAATAACACTTTTCGTCAGTGATAACACGTTTTCTGCTTGAAGTAGCAAGTTTTCTGTCAAAGATATAAAATTTTTCTTAGAAGTAACAATTTTTCGTTATGATAACATCTTTTCTGCCAGAAGTAGCAAGTTTTCCTTAACGCTAAAAAATTTTCTCATCAAAGTAACAACATTTTACCGTAAAACTAACATACTTTTACTTAACACACTCAAATTTTTCTTAGAAATAATATATTTCGTCAGTGATAACACGTTTGCCATTTAACTAGCAAGTTTTCTATCAGAAGTAACAAGTTCTCCTTAGCACTAACAAATTTTCTCTTCTATGTAACAACATTCTTCTTTAATACTACCAAACTTTTATTTAACACTAATAGATTTTCTCTTCAATGCATCAAATTTTTCCTTAATACTAATATACTTTTACTCAACACACTCAAATTTCTCCTAGAAATAATAAGTGTTTTCTTAACAGTGAGAATTTTTTTTAATAGCTCCAACTTATCTCTCGAAGATAACAATTTTTCCTAGAAGTAACAATTTTTTTCGACATGATAACAAGTTTTCTGCCAGAAGTAGCAAGTTTTTCTTAACACTAACAAGTTTTCCTATCGAGGTATCAACTTTTTTCCTTAAAACTAACACACTTTTAATTAACACATTCAAATTTCCCTTAGAAAGAATATTTTTCGTCAGTGATAACACGTTTTGCCATTCGAACTAGCAAGTTTTCTGTCAAAAGTAACAAGTGTTCATTAGCACTAACAAATTGTCTCTTCGATGCAGTGACATTCTTCCTTCATACTACCATACTTTTACTTAACACGCCCAAATTTCTCTTAGAAATAATATTTTTCGTCAGTGATAACATGTCTTCTGTTCGAACTAGCAAGTTTTCTGTCAAAGATACCGAATTTTACGCGGGCGCGCGTAACCTAGCCTAAATTAACCTTAAAAATGAATAAAATGTAACTTCTATGAAAAATTTGTTATCTTTTCTGGACAACTTGCTAGTTCTAGCAGAAATCGTGTTATCAATGACGAAAAATTGCTACTTTTAAGAAAAAATTGTTATCTTGGAGAGGTAATTTGGAGCTATAAAAAAAATTTTTACTTTTAAGAAAACACTTGTTATTTCTAGGAGAAATGTAATGTTAAGTAAAAGTTTGTTAGTATTAAGGAAGAATGTTGTTAATTATATGAGACAATTTGTTAGTGTTAAAGAAAACTTGTTACTTCTGTCAGAAAAGTTGTTATCACAATCACAAAATTGTTACTTCTAAGAAAAATTTGGTATGTTTGGTAGTAAAATTACTAGTTCCAACATGAAAACTGTTTTTTCTAAGAAAAATTTGGGCGTGTTAAGTAAAAGTTTGTCAGTATTAAGGAAGAATGTTGTTACTTCAATGAAACAATTCGATAGTTTCAAGGAAAACTTGCTAGTTTTGACAAAAAACTTGTTATCACAATCACAAAATTGTTGTTTCTAAGAACAAATTTGGCGTCTTTGACTGAAAACTTAGTTCAAGCAGAAAACATATTATCACTGATGAAATGTGTTATTTCTAAGCGAAATTTGTATGTGTTAAGTAAAAGCATGTTAGTATTAAGAAAAAAAGTTGATGCTTCGAAGAGAATATCTGTTAGTGTTAAGTAAATGTTTGGTAATATTAAGGAAGAATGTTGTTAATTTGATGAGAAAATTTGTTAGTTTTAAGGAAAACTTGCTACTTCTGGCAGAAAGGATGTTATCACAAACGTAAAAATTGTTACTTCTAAGAAAAATTTGCTATCTTTGTTGGACAACTTGTTAGTTCTAGCAGAAATCGTGTTATCACAATCACAAAATAGTTACTTCTAAGAAAAATTCGGTATCTTTGACAGAAAACTTGCTAGTTCGAACAGAAAACATGTTATCACTGACGAAAAATATTATTTCTAAGAGAAATTTGGGCGTGTTAAGTAAAAGTATGTTAGTATTAAGGAAGAATGTTGTTACATCGAAGAAAGAATTCGTTAGTGCTAAGGAAAATTTGTTACTTCGGTCAGAAAACTTGCTAGTTCGAATGGCAAACGTGTTATCACTGACGAAAAATATTATTTTTAAGGGAAATTTTAATGTGTTAAGTAAAAGTGTGTTAGTTTTAAGGAAAAAAGTTCAAACCTCGAAGGTAAAATTTGTTAGTGTTAAGGAAAACTTTCTAGTTCTAGCAGAAATCGTGTTATCAGTGACGAAAAATTGTTACTTCTAGGAAAAATTGTTATCTTCGGCAGATAAGTTGGAGCTACTAAAAAAAATTGGTAGTGTTAAGAAAATACTTGTTATTTCTAGGAGAAATTTGAGTGTGTTAAGTAAACGTATGTTGATGAAAAAGTTGATCAAAAAGTCTTAAGGAAAAGGTTTATGCATCGAAGAGAAAATCTGTTAGTGTTAAGTAAAAGTTTGGTAGTATTAAAGAAGAATGTTGTTACATCGAAGAGACAATTTGTTAGGGCTAAGGAAAATTTGTTACTTCTGACAGAAAACTTGCTAGTTCGAATGGCAAACGTGTTATCACTGACGAAAAATATTATTTCTAAGAGAAATTTGAGTGTGTTAAGTAAAAGTATGTTAGCGTTAAGGAAAAAAAGTTGATACTTCGAAGAGAAAGTCTGTTAGTGTTAAGTAAACGCTTGGTAGTATTAATGAAGAATGTTGTTTCTTTGAAGAGAAGGTTTGTTAGTGTTAAGCAAAACTTGCTACTTCTGACAGATAAGTTGTTATCAGAATCAGAGAAAAGTTACTTCTAAGAAAAAATTGATATCTTTGACAGAAAACTTGCTAGTTCGATCAGAAAACGTGTTATCACTGACGAAAAATATTATTTCTAAGAGAAATCTGGGCGTGTTAAGTAAACGTTTGTTAGTATTAAGGAAAAATTTTGTTACTTTGATGAGAAAATTTGTTAGTGTTAAGGAAAACTTGCTACTTCTGGCAGAAAAGATGTTATCATAATCAATGAAAAGTTACTGCTAAGGAAAACTTGTTACTTCTGACAGAAAACTTGCTAGTTCAAGTAGAAAACGTGTTATCACTGACGAAAAGTGTTATTTCTAAGAGAAATTTGAGTGTGTTAAGTATAAGTTTGTTAGTATTAAGGAAAAATGTTGTTACTTCGATGAGACAATTTGTTAGTGCTAATGAAAATTTGTTACTTATGACAGAAAAGATGTTATCACAAACGAAAAATTTTTACTTCTATGAAAAATTTGTTATCTTTGCTGGACAACTTACTAGTTCTAGCAGAAATTGTGTTATCAGTGACGAAAAATTGTTACTTTTAAGAAGAAAATTGTTATCTTCAACATATAAGTTGGATCTATTAAAAAAATTTGTTACTGTAAAGAAAACACTTGCTATTTCTAGGAAAAATTTGAGTGTGTTAAGTGAAAGTTTGTTAGTGTTCAGGAAAAATTTTTATAGTTCAATGAGACAACTTGTTAGTGTTAATAAAAACTTGCTACTTCTGACGAAAAAGTTATTATCACAAACGAAGAAAAGTTACTTCTAAGACAAATTTGTTATCTTTGCTGGGAAACTTGCTACTTCTAGCAGAAATCGTGTTATCAGTGACGCAAAATCTTTACTTTTAAGAAGAAAATTGTTATCTTTGACGGATAAGTTAGAGTTATTAAAAAAAATTTGTTACTGTTAAGAAAATACTTGTTATTTCTATGAGAAATTTGAGTGTGTTAAGTAAAAGTATATTAGTATTAAGGAAAAAGTTTATGCACGTGTTATTTCTAAGAGAAATTTGAGTGTGTTAAGTAAAAGTATGTTAGTATTAAAGAAAATAGTTGATGCATCTAATAGGACATCCGTTAGTGTTAAGTAAAAGTTTGGTAGCATTAAAGAAGAATGTTGTTACTTTGAAGAGAAAGTTTGTTAGTGTTAAGCAAAACTTGCTACTTCTGACAGAAAAGTTGTTATCACGTTCAAAAAATTGTTACTTCTAAGAAAAAATTTGGTATCTTTGGCAAAGATCACCCAGTGATCTTCCATACGAAATACTTGGCAATGAAGAGGACAGAGACATTTAGCTGTAATGTGGTGGAGAAGCCTTCAATTGTTTTCAGTTGTTTAGTTCAACTATTTTGTGTTGTTGCAATAATTTGTAGGCTCATAGACGATAAGTCAGTCAAGCGGTTTGCAATTCTTGAATTCAATTTTTATGTTTTATTAGTTGAGGGTTGACTACAATTCAAAGAAGAAGAGAGCAAGAAAAGCTAAGAGTTACTATGTTAACCAGTCACTGGGCCAGTGACTGCTTAACTTTACGCGTCTTTTCATCGATTTCCGTGACTCGGGCTCATGAAGCCCAGTGACTGAAAAACTCACTGGTGACATCACACAACGACTCAGCAACGTGAAAACGTCCACTAAGCTCACTGGTGTCTCACAAGAATATCTAGTGACCTCTTCAGTGACTGGGCCAGTGACGCAAAAATGCACTCTAACATTTCTGTTCATATTTTTCATATTTTTTCTTTGAACTCTTGGAAATGTAAAAATGACTAGTCATACATAACCATCATACTAAAAAAAAAAATTTATACCAAAACTTCCATTATATTAATTCCTCTGAAATCATTAGAACAATCACAATCTATTTTCACTTTTTTTCTTACTTAAGTTTATGGTACATTACTAAATAAATTTAATTTCGACGCACTTCCTCATTTTAGTTATTTTATTCCCACTAATTTTTGTAAATGAGCTTTCACGCTGATACTCTAAATGCTCATGTTTTATTATAAAGGTGCTTTCATATTGATACTTAAAATGCAAGTTGACTCTTCCTATGCCCTAGTCCCTCGAGACATCTTAAAAAAAATTTACTGGGGGTGGCGAGAGTTCTCGTGAACCTTATTCTATTCAGGTTGTGATAAATAGATTAGATAATATAGCTGTCTTATTATTTTTCAACTAGTTTTTGCCATATAAATTATTTGAAAGAGTTAGTGTCTGAACCACTATTAGTTGTGTTTATCATATAGGGTCATCAATAGCTTCATAGCATTCTCTTTAGCATTTTTGGAGAAAAGAAAAGTTTCAAGCAACTGATTGCACTGTAATAATCCAGATAGTTCAATTTATGGAAAAATTCTCAATGTAGACGAGTATTGCTGTCCCTATTTTTCCATTTTCTCAAAAGAAAAAAAAACTGAAAGTTTTTCCTCTTTCCTTTTTCTGTTCCTTTTTCACGCTATGAACAAAGACTGCTCAGAAAAGAAAAAGAAAGTACTCTTTGGGACGAGTTCCCATTTTACACAGTAAGCAACATTTGTGTTTTAGCGGGTTTTTAGGAGGGGGGCTGGAAATTTGACAAGAGTGGAAGTGCTGCGCAAAGTCGGAACTCAGCTCCAACTGTCGAAAATTAAAATTTCTTTTTTATCGTTTATAAATAGCATTAGATCCGATATTTCATGTTAGAGAATTTAAAGATGCGGGAAACCACGGGGGGCGGGGTGATCCCAAGCGGATTGAGCAATATTTTTAATTTGAAAAGCTTGTTGATATGAGCGCCAGCGGCAAATTTTTGGAAAATGAAACTTTTTATACAAAATTGACACTATTTTGCCACCCAAAAATGGCACAAAAAAACCGGCTGAGTGGCAACCCTGAACACAGTCTGACCTGTTGAAAAAAAAAGAAAAAGAGAGAGATCAGTGCTATCGATGCAAAAAAAATGATTTTCCTTGTTGTTCAGGGAGGGGGACTAACTTCCCTGTATAAGGTTTTGACCATGTTGATTCAAATGGTACACTTTTCATATTGATATGACGCCATTTTCGAGAAGTGTGAGCCTTTTTTTAGAAACCAGCATAAATTTCTTTTCGCAATAAACTTTTACTTTTAAGGGGGGACGAAATTGAAACAATCACGACTCGCTCTTGTATGTTAAATTTTTTTTGCTTGTCTAACAACAACAGACGCATAACGGAATCGATTTTGGTTGCTATATCTTTTCTTGATTTAGTAATATAATCTGAGTTTGCTATTTTTTAATGTTTTTTAGTTGCCTTTCTAAATTAGGCTTTTTTATGCAAATTCCATTTGAACTTGTATGAGGAAACGGTAAATACAAGTTTAATAAATTTAGCACGGACTTGTAGAGGATTTTGAAAGAAACAACTTGACTTTTAAGTTTTTTTCCTAATTAGTTCAAAAAAGACATTTTCATCAATTTATTTAAAAGTTGTTACCATCAGTTTTATATTAGTAACTCCTGAACTGTTGCATATTTAGTTTCAATAGGCGGGCATAAATACCGGTTTTCAGGTGATAAACGTTCAGGGTTTCAACTTGTATCGACTGACATCAAAGGGAAATGTTTCAACATATTATGCAAATAGGAATGCTCCGTCAAATTAGGTTGCGATAAAAGATTTTAAAAGAAGAGAAAGGCAATTAAAGAAATTGGCCTTGTTAGTTCACAAAAGTGCTTTGTGAAAGATCGTAAAGAAGCGTAATAAAAGAGGCATTGGCTTGGTTACTGTACAGAAGCACAGGGAAAAACTAAAGCAAATATACAAAAAGATTGGAAGACCACGACCTCCAAAACATTTACTCGACTTGACCGAAGCATCTTTCCAGGAAGATCCTGCAGCAGAAATCGCAATACTTAAAGTTGTAATTGCTGGTCACAAGTTAGATTCGCGCATTTATAAAAATTTCCGCGGGATTGTTCATGTGCCATATTCTCTAAAGAGATGCGAAAAACTGGTAATCAAATATAGGTAAGTACTACTTAATAAATTTTGTAGCATAAACCACTCAAAGATCTTATACTTATTATAGGTTTGTTTACTTTTAGGGGATTATATCTGAATTTTCATACTTCTCTTAGAATGTTGTTCGGCTGAATTGATATATTCAGACTGATAAACAAACCAACAAGGGCAACGGAGGAGAGGGCAAATACACATTTTGTGTTTAAGCTTATTTAATGGTTTTCTTTCTTTTTTAATTCTATTCCACTAGAGACTTTCAAATCAAAACACACTGAATGTGCCTTAAAAAAAAGCAAGTGACTTATGACTATTGAGTTAGTGTTGCACCTCGTCCCTATTACAAAATAAGTGTCGAAGTATAAGATAAATCAAGGAAGATACAAATTTTTTGTCGCAAGGAGAAACGCGGGGTATTGTAACCCCCTAATAAATAGAGTAATTTTTAGGTATACAACCATAAATCATTCAATTCTGCAGTAGCGTAAATCTTAACAAAAGACTTTGATCTATGACCTTCTACTTAGTCACTGGCAGATCCAGGGATGGGCCCACTATCGTACGGGCAAATGAAGTACTTAATAACGATTTATGGAATGTAGTTTTTTTTTACTTTTGCTTTACATGTTTTAGTGCATAATTTTACAAAATATTTTACCGGGAGACGCATAAGACTATAATCTTTTGACAAGAAAGTTTTAAAAAATGAAGGGGGAGGGGAGGTTATTGAAGCTTTAAAACTTATAACTCTTTAATATCTATCCCACTTAGTCCTAGTAGAAATTTCTTTTGATAATACGGGATAAAGGTTGGAAGTAAAATATTATTTGTCGCAAGAAGAGGGTAGGGGATTGCAGCCTCCTAGCAAATAACACTTTTTCTAGGCATGCAACTATCATCCATTTTATTTTGTTGTGTAAATCTTAAAAAAAACTAGACCTTGATTTATGACCTTCTGCTTAGTGATATTAACGACTTATGCCACATAGTTTTTTTTCTTTTGCCTTATATATTTTAGCGTATTGTTTTATATAATGTTTTACCGGAATATGCATAGCTTCACATAATATTTTGACGGGGAAGTAAAATCAATGAAGCTACAAAAACTAGGTTTCTAGGCCATAATTTTCATTCTTATTATGAGAAGTAGTTCAGGTCGTCGACTTTTTGTCGTAAAGTTCAGCAGATAGTTCTAAAATAAGAGCAACGAATTTAGTTTCTTCAATTCATATCCCTTTTAAAAAACTAAATTATAAAACAAAAAAAAAAAAAAAAAAAATTAATTACAATAAAATGAAACGAAAATAAATTTAAAAAGGGTTTTATTTCTATTTTGTTTTATTGTAAATATAAATGTAGAGAGGTCAAAGAAAATTTTTATGTGTAGACCTATTTAATCTGATGACTGAAATATATTAAGCCTAAAGGGCCACCAATGAAAAGAAACAAGAAAAGAGAAAAATATCTAAAAAAAAAAACAATAAACAGATACGCTGGCCAGGGGTTAGAAAATACATAAAAATACAAAAAGAACAGTGGATATTTCACCTTTAAACATACAAGGCGTATTCAGCACGAAATAAACACAAGAAGAACAATATAAAAAAAAAGAAAAAAAAAAATAAAAAACTAAAAACCAATAAAACCACCACCAAAAAAAAAAACAACAAAAAAAAAAAAATGTAAAATCGGCGCAAACTAATCCACGTAGGGAAAAGATGCTAAAATAGAGTTACTTCAGTGAGGACACCAGATTAACTGAGGAAAAATAAAAAAAAAACTGTAAATTACTTTAATTATTCAGTTGCGAAATAATCCTTTTGTTAGCTATTACTGAAGCAAATCGTTTTGGCCTAGCAGGTAAAATAGTCCCCTGGTGATAATTTAAAATCTTTACTCCCTTATTGACTGTTGATTCACTCTTTAAAGAGTGAAACAACAGTCAATAAGGGAGTAAAGACTTTAAATAATCACCAGGGGACTATTTTACCTGCTAGACCAAAACGATTTACTTCAGTAATAGCTAACAAAAGGATTATTTCGCAACTGAATAATTAAAGTAATTTACAGTTTTTTTTTATTTTTCCTCAGTTACTCTGGTGTCCTCACTGAAGTAACTCTATATTAGCATCATTTCCCTACGTGGATTAGTTTGCGCCGAATGTACATTTTTTTTTTTTTTTGTTTTTTTTTTTTGGGGGGGTTTTTTTTGTTTTTACTTTTTTCTTGTTTTTTTTTCTTTTTTTTTCCTTGTTTTTCTTGTGTTTTTTTCGTGGTGAAGACGCCTTGTTTTTATACAGGCGAAATTTCCGCGTTGTTTTGTGTTTGTTGTTTTCTTTTCTCTCCACTCGTCACAGTCTCGTTTGTTTGTTTGTTTGTTTTTTAGAGATTTTTCTCTTTGTTTGTTTTTTAATCTCATAAATAAAAAGTAAATTTGGTAACAAGAAGTGAAGAAAGCGATATAAAATCTTATGAACATCTTTGCTCACAATTTCCGTCACGTAGTTTTGCCACATATGTTCTAATGCATAACTTTTTTTTTTTTTCTTTTTTTTTTACGGGAAATTGAAAAGAAATACTGTATGACTGGTCGAAGATTCGTAAAGTAGGTTTATAGATACAATTTGATGGATTTTCTAGTTAACTTTTCTAGATCAAAGTGACAAGGAGCGGTGGAGGGTTGGAACAACCAATAATTCGTATACCATTTTTTCTGACAGATTTCTCTCCTTTTAATTTCATTCAAATGATAGCCTTTTCAACAAACATAGCTAAAAATGAACAGAGACGGGAAAATTAAAACGAAAAACATCTTTTTTGTCAGAATTTAAAAGACACACAAACAATATTACGTAGGAATAGCCCTGGAACTTACAACTCTTTCGATTTTTCATTAGGTCGCTAGTCAAAACAAGCTTGGAAGTGTATTAAATCTAGGTTAAATAATTTTTTTATTTATCGAAAGTAGGGGGAGAGGATATTGTATGACTTTAAAATAGCGTGTGAAATTGTAAAACAACAGAGAATTTACCTAAGACGGTGAAATTTGTGTTGAAATTTGAAATTGGACCCTCAAAATATTTTGGCTAGTTAGGGATGGAGGGACATGCCTCAAAGGATGTTTTCTGATGCCAAAAGATCCCAACTCTCATTGAGCCTTCAGATAAATACATAATTAGTTCTAAGAATGAGACAAGGGGAGGAGAGGGGGGGGAGTAGAGAGGGGTCTTATACTCGTGACATGACCACGTGGTTTATGGTTTTCTCAGTGAGAATGAAAAAACAGGAATTTTCTCACTTGGAAAAACATGAATTTTGTCACATTTATGGTTGTTTTCATG
>NC_142795.1:46714646-46753226 GCF_049724085.1 Artemia sp. Qi Xiang Cuo
TGCATTACTATATTTTGTGTTCCGATGTCGTGGCTATACTTACAAGCAGTTTCTCCACTTTTATGTTGACAATCCCCGTCTGAATGACTTTCTAGTGGAAAACCTATACAGTATCTCAGACCTATACAGTATTGATTTCAGTGCCCTAAGAGTAAAGTGCCTAAAAAATGTTTGTGAATTTGTCTATTAATAAAATGTATATATATATATATATATATACAACAATGTCTTTAAATCTTCACTTTATAGTTCTTCTTCTTCTTCTTCTTTGATGCATAGGCAACTGTCGTGAACCACTAATGCTGGTAAATCATTTGGATTCACTGTATATTGATCTTGATTGACTGCAAAGTCAGGGTCACATTTTCTACAGTACAATGTAACTTCACTCTTGTCATATCTCTTTGTATAGTCAATGATACTATTTACATTCATATTTTGAAATTCACGAATTTCGATCTGTCTATTTGAAGCAATATCACATACAGTGTTTTCAAATGATGAATCACATTCAGTAACTGCCAAATAAAAATCACTTAGTTTATAGTCATAATAAGCAATGTTGTCACAACGATGACGTAGAAACCAAATTGTCCTGCTACCCCAACAGAGTTGTAGACCAGATTCTTCATCCCAGAATAATTTAAATCCACGACGATACCAATCTCGTAGAAATAAACTAAAATCACGTTTAGGATTTTTTGCAATCATAACGGGGTAAGTATTCTCTCGCTGGTCACATATGTCAGACTGACAGATGGAGCACAAATGCCCCGTAGCGCGAGTGTCACAAATGTCTTTAAGATAAGAATCATATCCTTTAAGTCGTATTGTATATCCTCTAAGTAATTTACAATGATTTCATCATTGACAATTGTCAATATAGTCATCAATAATTGTACAATTCTCACATTGAGTCCAACTGACAAGAGTGTACATGCACAATGGACATGTATAGAACATTTTTTTTGTTTCCGATGTCAACTCTCTCACAGCTAAAACTAAACTGATCGTCCTCGCAGTTGATAAATTCAGTGAGGGGAAATGGGGAGAGGAGTAACTCTGTGACGTTACTTCTTTCGAATGGTGGGGGGGAGCCATATACACTGAACCCATTGGTAAGGTTTTTAAAAGTATATCCATGATATTATTCTGCTTTGTTCCAATTAATATATCCATAAATTGACTATAAGCACTTTAATCACATTTCAAAAGTTTCATTCAATAATCCAATGGTGAAAAATCACTCCTCATTATTTTGTCAAGTGTTCCCCGACGAGAGAATATCGTGCGTTGAAGAGATAACTCGAGAAAATCGTCATCCAAAATCAAATGTTTTTCCATAAACACTAGATTTGATCTAATTCTCTCTTTCTCAAATTTATTCATTTTTTAATCCTTTCACTTTGACTGCTGACTCTAGACTGACCCTGAGTCGTTAGCCCCTAACCTAACCTAACCAGAAAAGAAAGAACATTTTCGATTTCGAACCAATTTTATTGAATAATTACAACAACAATAATACTAAGCATGTACAATTAGCAATAGAGTTTATTGTCGTCGATATGTTTCACTAATGCACTTAAAGCACATTGAAGTCTATTCACATGTGCTATATCAACTTTAGCGGTAAAACATAATTGATCCTCTATTTTAAATTTGCTCAAGGATGTCGCATATCTTGCATATGCTACATCCCTTTCCAGACAAAGCCGCGACCCTTTCTTGATTTTAACTGCATTTTTTGGTGCTCTTGTAATATTAGCATCATCTCCAGTATCAACTTCTAAGATGGTAAACATTCCACTCACCATCAACACAAATATATATCAAAATGAGTAAAGTCAAAACTGTTCTTCTCACTCCTTTGAATTCTATTCATAGAATAATAAAACTATAGCAAAGACCCTTTCCTTATATTCTCTACAATCCTCCGTCACTAATATGTAAGCGAGCCCTCTGATGGGTTGAGAAGGAAACACGTGATCAAATTGTTTCCTAATCCAGGACACCTTGACATTCGCCCCGAGCATGCACTTGGCCAAAACAACAACAACATCAAATAAATTGACCTTTGGAAATTTAGGTCATTAACTCCGGTGCGATTATGCAATCATTCTCCCTGGGGATTCCATGCCCTTATTTGGTGTACTGTCAGAGTTAGACTAAATTGTAGATGGCAGCAGGGGTGAGCCATGGGGGTCAATAAGGCCTTTCTACTAATGCTTTGTATTTATCGACTAGTTAAGTTCGGTTTTGATTTATAGATTCTGGGTCCAGATCACAAATTCTGGACCACATGAATATATTTTATTTATTTGTTTCTTTATCATTATTTTTTACTTTTGCAACACCCTCGTTTTTATTTGAATTGGTACAAAGGATTGGCATGAATGATATCCAACCGGTCGCGTTTTCACCCAATATTTTTATTTTGAATTTTTTTTTATATTGAGTTGCTAATTTGAAGCAGAGTATATTAGCAAAAATTAATCACATAAAGCTTGATTTAAGGACAGCGCCTGCATTTATATCTTTTGAATTATTTGATTTTAACTATTGTAGACTGCTACCTGCCTCCCAGTTTTCAAGAAAATGCCGAATGTAAACGCACTTTAATTTATATTCAGGAAAATTTGACGAGAATTACCAAATAATAAGATTTAAGAGAAAATACCAAATACTACTAAGATTAATACCCCGAGTCAGCGTTGTCGTTTCCAACCCCATAGTCTTTCCCAATGCCTAAAAAAGCGACGCATTCGGACGCAGTCGCATCGGATTTCACGGACTTCTTTTTTTTCTTTAAACTCTCGGTGAACGTAGGGGGGCCTTAGCTTCATCCCATACTTGACAGAAACCGCGCAGCAAAAGTTACTTTTTTGAGCCCATTCCTCTTCATTTTTTGCTGTTTTCAGAATGCTGAAAAGTCTTTCCACAACAACATTTGAGCAGGGAAGTCCAAAAATAAACCGAATGACACGAAGAACGCTTTTGAATTTTAGCACTCATCTTGGTGTCTTGATGGATGCCCCTCGGATTCCAAAAATCAAACCTTCAGTCCTTCCCAGTTGGTTATTTTGTTTCAAATTTTGTAGGTCTATCCAAGTCCGACATAAACAAAAACGTCTGTCATTCGTTTTTGCTAAAATCCCGCCGTTGTATCCAAAATTCTTATTTCCGTAACAAAAATCCATAGGCTCGGCAAGGAAAAAAGTTGAAAATCCAAAATTAAAGTAGAAATAAAGTAATAAAGTAGGTCTAAAAATATTAAAGGATAAAAATTCAAAATAAAGTAGTCTACTCTAAAATATAGTAGAAATGAAAGCACTGTCTTTATTACTCAAGTCTTTAAATAGAGTCTTATCTTTTTTTTCATCTGTTTCAGCATATCCAGAAGATGTTAAAATAGACATCGACAGAGATATAGCATATCTACCATATTCTAGTGGTACTACTGGTCTTCCAAAAGGAATAATGCATACACATCGATCTACTCTCTCACTTCTATTTTCCTTCTCGTGGGTTTTACTTTTTTTTCTTTCTTTTTTACAGCTAATAGTTAGCATTGTTTTGATAGTTGGGATGATTGGTTTCATAATACATATGAATCAAAAAGCTAACTGAAAAAAGTGTACCCCGGGGGTAGATGGTAGATCATATGGAATGCGAAGAGTATATGAAAGGGAAGAAAATTTTAGAACATTTGGGACTAAAACAAGAATGATTATTGTCTAAATGAGTCAATTTTGGAAACGGATAGGCTACCATTCGACATAATGAACTTTGAATATGGAAATCTAAATGGGCATCTTTTCTGTAATTCTAGATCGGGTGACTATCTCAGTATTCTCACTTGATAATTTTTTGGCCGTCTTTAGGCTGAAATTGTTCCGCTACATACTCGCAGAATGGGCCAGTTTTATTTGTCGCAATCTCTTTTGTTATCAAACAGTTCGTGGTAACGAACTGTAAGTAAGGAGCGACCCGGCTCAATGGTAACCGAAACTCTAAAAAACGGGATTTTGATACCAATAGATACATCAAAAGAATCAGATTTTAATTCTGATTTCAAATATATAAGTTTCATTAAGTTTAATCTTACCCATCAAAAGTTACGTGCCTGAGAAAAGTTGGCTGATTTTCGAAAAAAGGGGGAAAGACCCCCTAAAAGTTATAGAACCTTAATGAAAATCACACCATCATATTCAGCGTATCAGATAGCCCTAATGTAGTTGTTTCAAGCTCCTATCTACAAAAATATGGAATTTTCTATTTTTTGCCAGAAGAAAGATCACGGATGCGTGTTTATTTGTTTTTTTGTTTTTTGTTTTTTTTTCCCCAGGGGTGATCGTTTCGACCCAGTGGTCCTAGAATATCATGTGAGGGCTCATTGGAACGTAAATTAAAAGTTCTAGTGCCCTTTTTAAGTAACCAAAAAAAATGGACGGAATCTAGGCCCCCTTCCACGCTCATTTTTTCCCAAAGTAACCCGATCAAAATTTTGAGATAGCCATTTTGTTTAGCATGGTCAAAAATATGATAAAAATGTCTTTTAGGATGACTTGATCCCCCAAAGTCCCCAGGGGGAGGGCTGAAAGTTATGAACTTTACTCAATGTTAACATATAGTATTGGTTATTGGGAAGTATACAGACTTTTTCAGAGGAGATTTTTTCTGGTAGGTGGGGGAAGGAGAGGGTCGGGGGCTATATGGAAGGATCTTTCCATGAAGGAAGTTTTCATGGGGGAAGGGACATTGCTATGAAGGGGGCGCCGGATTTCCCAGCATTATTAAAGAAAAAGATCAGGAATTAAATAAAAAAAAACAAGTTTTTCAACTGATCAACTGATTGTGATTAAGAGGTCATTTTTAAAGAACTGGAAAAAAAATTCGAACTATAGTTTAAAGAGCAGGGTATTGACTAGGGGGCAAACCCCCTAATATACGTGTTAAAAATTTATGAATATAGAAGTTCGTTACGTAAGTTAATTCTAAGTTACGTATATTTATTACTAATAAAGACGTTCGTAAATAAAATTAAACAAGTTTCGAGAAAGCCATTTAACCAAATATAATATGCAAATTTTGTTTTAATTATTCATGTACGGTGAGCCAAAATCAAAACCTGCATTAATTCAAAAACGTTCAAAAATTAAATAAAAAAACAAGTTTTTTTAACTGAAAGTAAGGAACGACGTTAAAACTTAAAACGAACAGAAATTATTCCGTATATGAAGGGGCTGTCCCTCCTCAACGCCTCGCTCTTTACGCTAAAGTTTGACTTTCTCACAACTCTATTTTTTTAAACAATAAAAAAACTTTAGCGTAAAGAGCGAGGCGTTGAGGAGGGGACAGCCCCCTTCATATACGGAATAATTTCTGTTCGTTTTAAGTTTTAACGTCGTTCCTTACTTTCAGTTAAAAAAACTTGTTTTTTTTATTTAATCTAAATATAGGTCTAGAACTCTCAATCCCAATTTTGTTCTAGGTCTACTGGTTCGATATAATCCCTCTGGAGAAAAAAAAAATATCAATACGTTTAAAACTTACAGAACTTTTATTACTTGAATAACTGCAGATACTTTTTACCTACCTTTGGATATTAAAATTCATTTTTGACAGTTTCAATTACTATTCTTACGGGTCATTCCTTGTTTACAATACTTTACCACCAAAAGATCTGCTTTGATTCGTGATATTTCTACGAGAAATTACTTTGGCGGGTGACTGCAGGGGTAACTCGTAGGCTAAACTACACTCCCTCTTTCGTGGGATGTCATTTATACGTTTTTTTCGTAATGTACCTTTAATTTTCTTGTTATTCTCATTATTTTTGTTTGGTGGTTTCACAAGTTTATTCCTCTTGTAATTTAAAAAAAGAAAATAATACTTTATAGTTTTTAGATTTCTTTTGAATTTTGCTATTGTTTTGAGTCAAACAATAGGGCCCCATTACATTTGAAACTTTTTTTTAAGGTAACCAAGAATTTATACTGTTGATTTCCAGATAACCACCAAAAGCGATTCCTCTGTAGTGATTCCTCTGGGGGTAGAAAGTACACTTTGGCCAGGGCTGTCTTTTTCGGGGCAACAACCCCGAGACTCTTATGGTCTGCTACAAGTTATTTCATGTACGAACACTTGAACTATTTTACAAACTTTTAGTAACTGCTTTTGCACATACAAGAATAAGATTAAGATGATTATCTAATATACTAACATATATTTGTTATGCAAACTTATTTGTAAAACATACATATCTTTCTAAAAAAAAGGATATAGAGAGAGAGAAGGCTACCTGTGATTTTAGGCACCCGATCCTTTTTATGATTAAGTTTCGTAGATCAAAAACCAGGTGGGCACATAAATTGGTTTTAAGGGGGGGGACAATTTCTTATCAAAACTGTCAAAACAAATCAAGAATAGTTCTGATGTGTGAAAATCATAGAAAACTGTAGAAATTATTGTGCAGATCTTAACAATTTACTTGAGCCTGTGCCCCCCCCCTCGTTTGTGCATGCCTGGTTGAAAAATATTAGTTGAACGATAAAGTAAAATCCAAAATATGGCAATGAAAGACAGCATAAAACTGGATACATGAAGTTTTTTATTTTCAAAATATGTCCTGTCTGTCATAGAAAGAAGATATATATTTGTACTACTTAGTTTTCTTAAAAACCAAAAAGTAAATTTTGGAACAACTTATTTTTTCTGTATTGTAATTGCTAAATAAGACTTCAAATGTATTAGAAAGTCAGATTTATATTCAAGCTTTAGATTCCACTCTTAAATTTCGTTCTATATAGCTCTGTCGTAAGCTAGGATTATTTTGCACAATATGCAACTTCTATTTCTTCTTATATTTATTATTGTTTCTAAACTTTTGACATTCCTCACTTTTTAATACCTTGCATCACTTAGCACTTGTCTCACACAATTTTCTCTCTGGTACATACGTCGACTTCATGTCTAAATTAATATTTTTTACCTTAAGTATGTTTGCTGGTCGTTTCTTTGTTATAATGATTTAATTTCTCGTGTAACTATAGTAGATACCATCCTCCAAGTCACAAAGCAGCCATAAAAAAGGTGTTTTCTACAAGGACATGGGGGCAATACACTCTCACGTGGGCCAAATATTAGCTAACGGCTTGAGCTAACTCAGTGAAGGTCATCACAAATGTGTCTAACAGGTTTATTTTGAACTTCGAGATAACAAGTTTCGTGGCCTTAACAAGTGGGGATTCTCAGTCCAAACGTGTCTAACCGGTTTATTCTTGAAGTCTGAGATAATAGGTTTCACGAAAGTTGGAATTACAAGTGGGGAATTCTCGTCCACACGTCTTTAACCTTGTTTTGGACTGTGAGATAGCAGGTTTACTGTTAATGAACTTCAGATTAATACGCGTAAATATATTCAGAACTCAGTATAAAAGTTTGATGAAGAGTTACTTAGTATCACACTCTTAAACTGGATATTGTTTGATACTATTATAATAGTTTGGGGAATAAAAAAAAAAAAATGAAATATTCCAAAAACAATATTTACAATGTCAGGAGACGGGGTGGTGATGATAGGGGAGTGAAAACATGATTTTCAAATTTTGCAGTAGAAATAGAAGTTAGAAGCAGAGTAACTAACCGAAAAAGTCGTAAAGAAGAGAAAACGAGGATAATAACATCCACTGAAAAAGGGACAACTCTTGTTGCCCTTGAAAAGCTACCACGAAACCAGGAGACTTCCTCCTTGAGACAAATGTTCAGAATAAACAGGTTAAATACGTATGAGACAATCTTCAAAAATTTAGCTAAATTCCGGTAGAAAATACGGACCTTGCAACAAGAGTGCCTCTTGCTGCCCTTGGAAAATTGAAAAAGAACCAGGGGCCATATCATCCAGACGATGGTTCAGAATAAAAGCATAAACACGTTTGTTATGACCATTACCGAGTTAGATCAAGCCGTTAGCCAAGATATGGGCCGTGTAAGATTGCATTGCCCCCATGTCCTCAGGGAAAGGCCTAGCATGGCTGATCTGCAACCTGGACGATGGTATCTACTTACGATTTTATGTCTTTTTCCTTAGCCTCTCATTTTCTCTCTTTCATTCTCGTAAGTGTTGCTCCTAGGTCGGTGTCTTTTTTATTCTTTTCTGTCCAATCTTCATGTTGAGAATCCTTGTATTATTTGTTTTTGCATTTGTTTTCTTTAAACAAACCAAATAGCTGTTTTATCTGAGTAAGTCTGTAACTTGAGAAAGTAAATGCTTAGCAGTTGTGAATTAAAGAGTTTGATCACTTACTTAGCTAGCCAGGAACTCAACAGTTAAAGCTAAGAGACAGCATTCTAAAATTAAACTGAGTTAAAAATATCGAATATCTTAGACCCAAAACTGAAGACTGTCTGCCTGTCTAATTTTGAGCATTTGAAGCTACTAGAGTTTCTTTTCACTATGAATCTTCTATTTGACACTAAAGATTTAGCAAATTGTTATCAAACTGTTAAACTGCACTTCCCTTTTTATGTGCTATCGTGTTCCCAATCAAATCTTTGCCTTATTGTTATAGATCTTAACCCCTAAACTTGCAAGGCATGCAACTTCCTACCCACGCAACACCCTGCCTCATAACCTTCTATTCTATTCCCCCCCTATTTAACTATACAATTTTTAACCATAATATTTATAATTTGGACAGCTGCTCGTCTGCAGAGCTCCACGCCACCTAACTCTTCACCACATAAATCTCTACCTGTACTACCTTCCATCAGGCTGCTTTTCACAACAAAGCTTACCACAAAACCACTCATAATTTAAAAGTTTTCTTAAGAGGTACTTTCAATGTTTGTGTCATTTTTAATAGGAGGATGCAAGCAAATCCAGGATTTGTCTACTACAGTGCCACCAGTATGTTTCATTCGTCAGGTTTTGTCTATGCAATCAGCGGGATGCATACAATGCATACAGTGCTCTTTCTTCCAAGATATGACGAAGATGACTTTCTTCAGACTATTCCAAAGTGGAAGGCAAGTCTAACTGATTCTTTATTTTCTTTAAAAATATTTAATTCCAATCAATTAAGTTTTTAATGTGATTATGAGTAAAAAAAAAACATTTGAAGTAATCAAACCGTTTGTGGTAATGAGCAGTTTGCCTCAAAACGAATAATTTTTACGATAAACCATACCAAATCATAAAACATTAATCCAAGTTTATGGAAACAAGTTACCTAGATAAATGAATTAAGTCAAAAATTGCTCAAAATTATGAACATGATTTAAAAAAAAGGGAAATAACAAGTGATTTCCAAAGAGCTTAAATTAAAACCCTTTATGAGAATGATGATAAGCGAGAGTAAAGGTATAAAGGCATTAGCTTTATTTCTGCAGGAAGAAAATTACTTAGAGAAATGATGTTTTTAGACGAAGATATGAAATAGATGAACATTTAAGAGAAGATCAATGTGATTTGAGAAGGGGAGAGGATGCGTCAACCCAACTTTGACTCTTATATTAAGAACCGGGAAATTTCTAAGTAATAACACTTCGCTTGTGACCCAAGAACTACAGATGAGCTATCTTGAAAGCTTCCTTCACTTTCGACCCAAGAACAACAGATGTGCTATCTCGGCTTTGTGTTCTATGGAGGTAAACCTCAGTAAATCTTTTTTTTTCGCAAACTCAAAAAATCCCTCGCTTGACAAGATATTGGACTTGCTGTTATCAGAATCACCAAAACTGAGCCATAGCACGCTGACAGCTTGTTCCTTCCTACTATCAGGAAAAATTATCTTCTTGAACATTAGGTGTGCTGCATTTTGTGAGGACATAGTCTTTGTAGATTTGAATTGAAATCAAACAATTTTCCAGAGGGCTAAATCATTGCTCTATGCCATGTTTTCTCTCTGTTATTCTTACTGTTTCCTTCCATCATTTATCTTCGAAATAATTGACATAATTCAAAGTGAGATCTACTAGTTTTGTACGAGTTTAACCTGAATGTTTTCCACTTGTTTCATGCAGATAATGATAATTATGAAGCTTTTTCCATATTTTTAATATGGAATTTTTACTATTTGATCTTGCGTTTTATTGGCTCAGAACAAAGATGTTTTCACAGAGTTATATCAGTTTCTGAGTAAAGGTATCTACATTGCAGAAGTTGTGTCTCAGTGGTTGAAATTGTGTTGTCCTCCTGTTGCCTAGTTACTCTTAGAACATCCTAAAAAGGCAAATTATCAAGATCCGCAGAAATACACAAACATTCGATTAGTGCTAAAAAGACAATTATACCTACGCTCAGATGTTTGTTAAAGTTGGTTATTGCACTTGCATTTTTCGCGCTTGCAGTTTTTTTAAGCAGCCCTTAGAAATCGGGTAACAGAATTGCATCAAAGGCGACAAACACTTAGCACTATATCGGTCATTTGGGTATAAGATGCCCGCAAATTCCGTGGGGGAGACGAACATATTTACCCTTTCTTTACAGAATTGTACCTATTTATCATTATCAGGAGCATTTTGTTAAGGGTCTTCTTTATTATTCCCGTATCCATCCATATATATTATATTGTAGTAGCGTTTGGCTTGGAACATTTCCTTCTATTGTTCGGCCAACACGAGTTCTACAAAACAACGCTGTTCGGCTGTTAGATGACCTACAACCCCGGGATTCGGTACGAAACGCGTATGAGCGTGTGAAGACCAGCTTCCGGATTACGGGAGTTGTATACACTTCTATTCATTTTTATGATTCAAAGGAGTATAAACCTCCCATGTTTTGATAGCTTAGCAAACCTGAGATCTTCCGTCCATGATTATGATACTAGGTCATCTGTAGAGATTAATATTCCGCTGGTTGTTTCGGCCCGATCGATATTTTCTTTGCATCACAGGGGGATCAGAAGTTGGAACCATCTTGATCAAAATATAAAAAATATAGGTGACATTTCTTCGTTTAAGATAGTTATTAAAGGGATGCTTTTTAGTAAGTATGAATTTTAGTGGTTTTTTTTTGTTTTTTTTTCTTCTTTATTATTCCTTTTTTTTTTAATAATGATGTTGGTAATCATGTATGGATCCTGAGGGTGATGATTACGATTATAATTGTAAATTCAATGAAAACGTTAAGGTATTAGGTTTGTGGGGTTGTTTGGGGACTGTGATATGTATAGGTAATGTTTTTTTTTATTGTTTTGTTATGTTAGTGTATTTTTGCCACCCCCTTGGACAAGTTTTTACTTCTTGGGGTGGCCGCTAAACTGATGTTAAATTGTTTGTTTGTTTAGAATAAATCTCTCTCTCTCTCTCATTACTTCTAAGAATCTTGAATAACATATCAAGTGTAGGGGTACAATTATGTAAAACAATCAAACAATCACACTTGACTTTATGCATATTGACCTAATGTGGCAACCAAATCCTCTTTGTTGGGACTACCTGCCCCTTTTCTTTCTATTTTCAGATAAATGAGCTGTTTTCCTTTTCGTAATTACATTTGCTAAGATCATTTATAGGATCGGCCAGGGTCAACCTAGGGGCTCCACCCTTACACAAAGTTCTTTGTACTGAAGTGGTGATTTTGTTTTGAGTCTGTTTTTAGAGCTTTCATAGTTCGTTCCTAGACTGCAAAGTCTGTTTTCAGAGTTTATGTATATGTTTGGTTGGAGTAACCTTTGGGAGAATACAAATGAGTTATTTTCTAGAACCGTGTAAGATTCTTTCCCCGAACTCAGGCAGGGTAAAAAGAGTTCGCGAAATATACCGTCATTAGTATATTGAAAAGGGGGGCCGTTTACCCTCCAAAGAGATAGCTAGAGATTTTAGTGGTGAAACCGGCTCTGGCACCCTTGGCCCAGAGTTTGACCATTTTGATCATTCGATCACATTACTATACCCTAACGAAACCACCAGCGGCACTGGTGTGGTATTCAAGACACAAACAGCTGATAGCCCCAAGACAACCAGTACAAATATTCATGCCAGCGGTGGCTCCAGATATAATTGTGATACCAGCGCTGGTCCTACACATATAACACCATTGTACTGTGACACTTGTTAGGATTGCCATAATAAACCGAAGTAAGAACAGCATAAAATACCTCTTCTTGGTAAACACCGTATACTGAACAAAAAGGTGGGTTCATCTCAAAACACAACAAATTGTAAAACATAGCCTTGTAAACCAACAAAAAGGAGTGAAAAGTAAGGTGGGGTCACAATTCTTCTGAATATCAAGTAGCTTCAAATGGTTTACATGATCAAGCACTTTATATGCATCACAAAACAAACATTGACAAGTAGAGAATGGATATTTCTTAATATTTCTTTAAATGGATATTTCTTTAAAAAAACTTTTTCCAAAAAATAAGTTGTCCAAAGAAAAGTAAAGAACTCCATTAAACCAAAAATAAGCAAAAATAAAATAAAATAATCTACCAAGCTTGAAACTACCAGGGATCAGCTTAGATAAATAAATGAAACCCAAAACGAACCAAAATTACAATAAATAACCGAGTCAAACTCAAAACGAGCAGAAATTAACATGAGCAGGGCTCAAAATCCCTATGCCCTCCCAAGGCCAGAACATAATTTGCACTTTACTAAAAAAATATAGATGTTTTTACTTTTATAACTTTAATTAATCAAATAACAGTAACATTTTGATTACTAAATATCAGTATATGTATATTAAACTGACATTGCACATTTATTTGTATTTGTTTTCAATCGAATGAGCAGTTTTTGCAGTTTCTACGACAGCACTTTCTATAAAAACCTTATATGCCCCAGGGCATAACTTACAACCCTTGTCCTGAGGGCTGTGAGAAGTTGTCATCCTCAAAGACATCATTTCTGGACCTTTCAACTACGTTGAACATAATGGCAATCTCAAAATTTTGATTAAATGTGTTTGGGGAAATGGTGGGCATGAGAGGGGGTTTCTTACCCCTCCAATCACTTTCGACTATTAAAAAGGGCACTAGCTGTTTCAACTTCCAATCGAATGATTCCTTTTTGAAGCTTCGACGACAATGCTTTCTATAAGAAAAACCTTATATGCCCCCAGGGCATAACTTACAACCCTTGCCCTGAGGGCTGTGGGGCGAGTGTCATCCTCAAAAACATGATTTTCGGACTTTTTAACTACTTCGAACAAAATAGCTATCTCAATGGCTGTCTTTTGATTGGATGTGTTTGGGGAAATGGTGAGTTTGAGAGGGGTGTTAGTTATCCACCAATTACTTTTGACTATTAAGAAGGGCACAATCCCTTCTAATTTTCAATCGAATGAGCCCTTTTTGAAGTTTCTACAACATCACTGTCTTTAAAACCTTATATGCCCCCAGGGCATAACTTACAACCCTTGCCCCAAGAGCTCTGAGGGGGTTATCATCCTCAAAGACCTAATTTCTAAAACTTTTAACTACATTGAACAAAATGGCTATCTAAAAATTTTGATTGGGTGTGTTTGGGGAAAAGGTCGGCGTGAGAGGGAGGTTAGTTGCCCTCCAATCACTTTCTGCTATTAAAAAGGGTACTAGCCCTTTGGGTTTCCAATCGAATAAGCCCTTTTTCAAGTTTCTACGAAAAAGTTTTCAGTAAAAACCTTATATGCCCCCAGGGCATAACTTACAACCCTTACCCTAAGGGATATGGGAGGAGTGTCATCCTCAAAGATATAATTTCTGGACCTTTCAACTACTTTGAACAAAATGGCTATCTCAAAATTTGTATCGGATGTGTTTGGATAAATAGGGGGCGTGGGAGGGGTGTTAGTTGCCTTCCAATCGCTTTCGACTATGAAAAAGGGCACTAGATCTTTCAATTTCCAACCAAATAAGCCCTTTTTGGAATTTCTACGACAACGCTTTTCATAAAAACATTATATGCCCCAAGGGCATAACTTACAACCCTTACCCTGGGGACTGTGGGGGGGCTGTCATCCTCAAAGACCTAATTTCCAGTACATTCAACTACGTTGAACTAAATGACTATCTTAAAATTTTATTGGACGTGTTTGGGGAAAAGGTGGGCGTGAAAGGGGGGTTAGTTGCCCTCCAATCAATTTCGACTATTAAAAAGGGCACTAGTCCTTTTAATTTCCAATCGAATGATCCCCTTTTGAAGTTTCTACGACAACGCTTTCTATAATAACCTTATATGCCCCAAGGGCATAACGTACAACCCTTGCCCTGAGGGCTGTAGGGGAGTGTCCTCCTCAAAAACATAATTTGTATCTGGAAATTAGCTACGATGAACAAAATGGCTATCTCAAAGTTTTGATTGAATTTGCTTTGGGGAAATTGTGTGCCCTGGGCGTGGAAGGGGTTTTAGTTGCCTTCCAATCACTTCCGGCTGTTAAAAAGGGCACCAGCCATTCCAATTTCCAATCGAATGAGCCCTTTCCCAAGTTTCTACGACAACTTCTTTGATACGAAGTGCCCTGGTCTAAAGAAAAAAAAATATATTTATTGTGCCAACATCGTTCTTTACTTAGGCAGCGCGATTGCGCTGCCTATGAAAAGCACACTGAATGAAAACGACAAATAAAAATATAGGACGGTTTTTATAAGCAAATTGGTTATTATTAATATGTTGAATAGATTTAAGACAAACAAGCAACATATAAATAGCATTCTATATACAGTCAAAATGCTTATTTTAACACAGTCAAAGCCGAATATTTATGTGAAAATTACCTGCGATACTAGAATCACGCAAGTCGTTTTTCTGTCCAGGGTAACCTTCATTTAACACATTTATCACAGAAAGCAACCCATGGATCATACAAATAATTATAGTTGCAAGAAAAGAAGAATATCCACAGTAAAAATTCTTCTATGGTTCGGACACGAACAATCAGAACCTCCAAAATCAGAATTTGGTTTAGTTTACGAATCACTAGTAGAACATACCAGGGAGAGAATACAACCACTAGTTTAGAACTGAGAGTGAAATGAATTAGAATCGCAACAGACTAGATTTCCGACTCAATTTATATTTCCATCTAGAAAATTTCAATAACCTACATAATCTAAATCTAGAAGAGTTCAAAAGGAGAGTATCAAAATTAATACCGAGGAAGTTTGTAATTAGTTTATTAGCCCGTATGATACATTCCTGAAAACTTAAAACAGTATTACGCATGAGCAGAAGAAATACTCGCATCTGGGGGGCAGTGTTACCTTGTTCAAAGCCCATCCTCCCCAAAATATTTCTCTGACTCGAAAAATTATCTAAAAAGAACGAAAGAACTAGGTTGCTAACGGGGATTTTGAAAATCATTTGGCTATTGCATTCTATATAATTCAGGTGTTGCGAAACCGATCAACAGATTATACTTTGAGCCAGTTCATGAGAACAAAAAGGTTATATGGTTACATTTGTTTTTTAATCCAGGGTTGGCACACCTAGTGATTTATTACTAGTTCTAGTGATGTTTTACATGGCCTAAACCAAAAAATCAGTAAATCAGCACAAAAATCACTAGACTATTGAAGATAATCACTAAATCAACCAAAAAATCAGTAAAATCTAGTGATTTTTTCTCACCTGGTGTCAACCCTGGTTCATTCAGTTCAGCTTATGACTTTGTGAAGTTACCAGCTATTTATTAAATCGAGATGAAGGGAAATATTAGGTTTTTTAGTGCGCCCAAGCAAACCAGGATGGGTATTAGGCCTACTGGTGATAATACTAGACAGTCATGTGCGGATGGATAAGCTGCCCCTGTTGGCTTGTAAGGTATTGGAATGGTTGCTAACGCTTTTGAACCTTATTAGTCAAATCTACTAGATGCTCATGATGTCACTTTACAGCACATATCCACAGTGTCTTTTTTTGTGACTTTCAAACGATGTTAGTCGCTTTTTATATAATTCATCAGCACTTGATACAACGTTTAAGCCTCGCTTGCTAGATTTTCCTTGGAGTCCAGATGTCTGCTAGACTTTTCCACCATTTGGTAAAAGAGAGTGAAAATTTCAGATGAATTTGCGAATTCATTTCAGCTGGCTCTTCTATCTCCTATTCATGACGCTGCTTTTTTCAGATTTGGTGTTTTTTTTCTAAAACAGCTGGCCAAGCTAACCATCAGGGCTTTTTAGCAAACCCTTCAGAAACTGGAAGGATGCAATTGAATTCTACATAACTCCCTTGAACACAGTTTCGCAAAAATTTCATTGTAACCGCAGACAACTTCATTTTTGTTACGGAAAAAAGACAGAGCAGCATTATCAAGCAGTTAGACACAGGAAGGTCTAAGGAACTGTAAAACGAGAAAGTTATTCCTATGAACTCTGGTTTAGAACTAACATCTGTTACTCAGGCTTAACACAAAAGGAATTTGTAATTATTGACATATTTTGAAAATTTCAAAATAGAGCCAGAAACTACCAGAAAATGACGTCAAATCAAAACAAACAGTGGTAAAATGAACTTTATTTTTCCGAACAGGATCAAATATAATGAAACAAAATTCTTATGAAGAAAAGCCTAGATGTACTTATTGCACCTGCATGTTTAGAGGAATTAAGTTTGTACAAGGTTAACAATGATAAAACAAAATTTTTATGAAGAGCAGGCAAGGTGTGTATTGCAGCTGGCACGTGGGTTATTACACCACATGTCAGGTGGCTTAAGATCTAGACAAGCTCAGATCATAACTCTCTATAGGTTTGGTAAGAAGAATGGGTAGTATATAGAATGTGTTATGAACTAACACTTTGTAGTATCTATTCTTACTCTAACTCTCCTAATTTATTTAATGAGAATATAAAAGTAGTAAGCATGTATAAGGTCCGAAACTAGATGGTATAAAGCGACCAAAACCTCCCATACTATGGACCTATAAAGCGATCAAACACGTTATATTTGGAACCATGGACGAGATTGTGTAATGCAACTAGAGGGGTTTCTGAGCCAAACAGAGATGTATAGGGGATTAAACAAGCATCTGTGTGTAGTTAACAACTAATGTTTTTGAAAAGGGTAATTATTTGTAGGTTCAATAACCAAAATAAACTTCCGTTGGCTAAGAATGCGTCACGGATAATGAAAGAATGAGGAATGGAATGTATCAACTATACAAAGAATATGCGCAGATACGTAATAGATTTGACGTCTACAAAAGACCTTGGTACAAGGTGTTCAATACCTTAATGGGATTTATATGAAAATGCTGGTTTCAGTCGTATGCAAAAATAATCATGTTTTTATATCATTTTGCGTAAAAGCTAACTCAATTTGCGAAAAAAAGTATAGTATTTGCGAATTGGACTCTATGAAAGATCTTAATTAGTGATTGAATAATAGGAGTGAGAATGATCTTAATTGGTGATCGGATTGTATGAAGGTGTTAAAAAAGGGTTAAACTAATTACCAGTTAAGGTAAGCCCGAAGGGGTTGTTAACTCATAGGGAATTTATTATAAATTTGGAAGAGCATCAGTCTGGAAATGGTTAACGATGATAAAATGACCTTGTGAGTTGACCTAGCTTTACTTCTCCGATGTGTTCTGCATAATACACAATTATTGTTTGAACAATGTTGTCATTATAAAATATGCTCTAACATTCTAGTATATTAAAAAGTTGATACTAATAGACATGTAGATGGCAAGAAAAGAATTTTAATAAGGAAGTTCAGAACAATCCTCTAGAAATCCTCGGAAATCAAGTAGTGAGACGATTATGAATATGAACCATCAAGGTCCGTAAGCATCTTTGACCCTAATCACCAAGGAACTCAATCCCCAAAGGTCCCCATACCCCCAAAATCCAAGGTACTCCTCCCCCCAACTTTTTGGGCCCCGTTTTTGGGCCCATTTTAATTTTTTTTTACATCTCTTAAAATGACATGAAACATGCTTAAAACACAAAAAAAAATCACATTTAATATTTTCCAAATTCAAAATGAGAATGATATAGAAATGTTAGTCAAGACTTTTCTATTAGAAAAATATTGTTTGTAGTAGCACTTTTTTTTATTGGACTAATTTTTTTTGGGGGGGGGGGGCTGTAATTATTCCACTTTTTTTTACATATCTTAAAAGGACATGAAATTTGCTTACGGCTCTGGCAATCGTACAATATGCTTGCTCAGAGAAACGATGCGGCTTTCCCACTCAACTCTTATAATGGTGGATATGCGAGATTGAGATCTCCGGAGATGATTGCACTCAAAGAGAATGCCAACATAAAAATAATAGTTGATGAAGAGAGGCATCTTCTTGCTAGTGCTTGTGGTAGCATGTTACCCAGTGTTAAACTATTTCGTCAGCATTCGGGTATTAGCATTCAAATGAAAGCAAAGAGGAAAAGAAAGCCCTACTCTTCTACTAATATCAAACCATATCTTGTCTACGTGTCGAAACTGTTACCTGTGTAAAAATAATGTTGTAAAAGACAGTGAAATTGCCCGAAAAATAAAAAGGGCATTGATAGAAAATATCACTATGGAATATAAAGATGAATCGATGAAAAACAAAGTACCAGCAAACGTTACTACCATTGATGAAACAGTCAATGATCCAAATAATACGAAAGACGAAACGCTTATTGAACCTATCGGTGACACACTAGTAAAAATTGTGTATGACTCGAAATGGAATAATGATTAATCTACTGATTACGAGCTACGAGAAGACAATAGCTACAATATCAAGAGAGAACATGGTGAACTATTTTATGGAAAATGTCCAATGTTGATCATTGTTATTAAAAGTGTATCATAATAAATTTTTTGTATTGATATTCTACATGAAATTATTTCATTAAAAATACATTATGCATTACATTGTTATATGTTCATTATTTTGAGAGTATGCTAGCATATCAAACGTTTAGAATGTCTATTAAAACATCGGATATGTAAGAAAAGGAATTTGCATACATCATATGTCGGATAGATAGGTTAACATAGAGGAAATCTAAGCATCAGAATGAATAAATTCTTTACCAACGTCTATTGACAGATATATGGGATAGCATTGACATTATCTAAGTATAAGAGCGAATAAATTTGTTCTTTGAGCATCCTTATCGGATACAAAAGATAAAATTGAGAAAATCTAAGCATCAGAATAAATAAATTCTTTATCAATATAATTTGACAGATACGTTGAGTAGTATCAGAGTGAATAAATTCTTTATCATTCTCTTTTGTCGTATATGATTGATAAAATTGAGAAAATCTAAGCATCAGAGCGAAAAATTCTGTATCAATGTCTTTTGACAGATACGTTTGATAACACTGACCAAATCTAAGTATCATAAATAATAAACTCTATATCAATATCTTCTCTCAGATACATCAGATAACATTCACAAAATCTAAGCACAAGAGTGAATAAATTCTTTATCAACATGATTTGTCAGATATGCTTGATTAAAATGAGAAAATCTTAGTATCAGACTGAATAAATTCTTTATCAATGTCTTGACAGAAACGTTTGATAATACTGACATAATTTAAGCATAAAATTGAACACATTCCTTAATAACATTCTTTATATATATCGTTTGTTAAATACGTCGGATGACATTGGCAAAATTTATGTATTAGAATGAATAAATTCTTTATCATCATCCCTTGTTGGATTTGTCATTATGAAAAAATTGTAAGTAAGTAAGTAAGTAAAAAACTCTTTCTTGAATTCATCTCTTGGATACATAATACAGAAATTTAATTCAAGAAATTATGAAAAAATTGTAATTTCCAGGCTTCATTTGATGCAATAGATACCGAGAGTTCTATGACTCCTCCCCGCAATGAATTCTATGGGTTTTATGACTCCTCCCCACAATGAATTCAGATGGTTTTAGGACTCACCCCCCTAGCCATAACTCCATTCAACCTTGATCGAAGGTATAAAAGTTTGATGAAGTACTTCTCTACCTAAATTCTACATTAATAGCTTCCAAGATGGTAGGACTGTATCACACAGAATTTACCGCTTTGAAAAAATCATCTTGTGGTCTTATATTTGAATGTGCTTTTTTAGTATTGTCTATGGAACTCTTAGAAATTGACTTTTACCATTGGATAGTGAACTATAATATGTTTGAGTATGATAAAAGCTAGTGGAGTACTACATTATGTCGTATAAACAGACTAGGATTCTACGATAGAGTGATACCACTTAATAATAGTGGCCAGGGACTGAGAAATTTTCAGGAGGAAGTCGATAAAATTTGCAGCTTTTTCAAGGCTGAAGCCCTCTATGTAAAGGGTAATGTACCTACAGATAAATTTTGAATTCAAAAG
This sequence comes from Artemia sp. Qi Xiang Cuo, assembly GCF_049724085.1. Lineage (NCBI taxonomy): Eukaryota > Metazoa > Arthropoda > Branchiopoda > Anostraca > Artemiidae > Artemia > Artemia sp. Qi Xiang Cuo. The sequence goes on from NC_142795.1 coordinate 46,734,915, forward strand.
TGTTACCCTAGGATTCCAATTTTCAATCTAGAAGAATTTAAGTGTACTAAATTTGAAGGGGCTTATCACCGTCCTGAAGACGAGGTTAGGTTCTTCGCGCAGTGGCTACTTAAGGATATACCTGATCGTGACAAATGCATAAGACACGGTAAAAACTATTCTATATCATGGGATCATTTCTGGATGTTTAATAGTGAATTTTAAGTAATATTTTTTTGTAAATATGTGTTTTTTCAAAAAATCTTTTAATATGTTAAAGCAATAAATATCTTTAAGCTTAACCCGTCTTTATTCTTAAGAATAGCTTCATTCATTCATTAAATTATGACGAAATTGTAAGTAAGTAACAATCTCTTTCTTGAATTCACCTCTTGGATACACAATAGGGAAATTTCATTCAAGAAATTATGAAAAAATCGCAAGTAAGTAACAAACTCTTTATTGTTTTCACCTCTTGGATACACAATACGGAAATTTCATTCAAGAAATTATTAAAAAAATGTAAAGAAACTCTTTCTTGAATTCACTTCCTGGACACACAATACAGCAATTTCACTCAAGAAATTATGAAAAAATTGTAAGTAAGTAACAAACTCTTTCTTGAATTCGCCATTTGGATGTACAATACAGAAATTTAATTCAGGAAATAATGAAAAAAATTGTAAACAAACTCTTTCTTGAATTCGCTTCCTTAACACACAAGACCGCAATTTCACTCTAGAAATTATGAAAAAAAATTGTAAGTAATTAACAAACTCTTTCTTGAATTATCCTCCTGAATACATAATAGAGACATTTCATTCGAGAAATTAAAAAAGATTGTAAAAAAACTCTTTCTTGAATTTGCTTCCTGGACACAATACAGATATTTCATTCAAGAAATTATGAAAAAATCGCAAGTAAGTAACAAACTCTTTATTGATTTCACCTTTTGGATACACAATACAGGTATTTCATTCAAGAAATTGTGAAAAAATCGCAAGGAAGTAACAAACTCTTTATTGTTTTCACCTCTTGGATACACAGTAGGGAAATTTCATTCAAGAAATTAAGAGAAACTGTAAGTAAGTAACAAACTCTTTCTTGAAGTCACCTCTCGGATGCACAATGCAGAAATTTCATTCAAGAAATTATAAAAAATTGTAAGTCAGTAGCAAATTCTTTCTTGAATTCGCCGTTTGAATGTACAATACAGAAATTTAATTCAAGAAATTATGAACAAAAATTGTAAGTAAGTAACAAACTCTTCTTGAGTTCTCCTCCTGGATACACAATGCAGACATTTCATTCAAGAAGTTATAAAAAAATTGTTAGTAAGTAACAAACTCTTTATTGATTTCACCTCTTGGGTATACAATACAGATATTTCATTCAAGAAATTATGAAAAACTCGCAAGTAAGTAACAAATTCTTTATTGTTTTCACCTTTTGGATGCACAGTAGGGAAATTTCATTCATGAAATTATGAGAAATTGTAAGTAAGTAACAAACTCTTTCTTGAAGTCACCTCTTGGATACACAATGCAGAAATTTCATTCAAGAAATTATGAAAAATTGTAAGTAACAAATTCTTTCTTGAATTCGCCTCCTGGATACACAATACAGACGTTTCATTCAAGAAATTATGACAAAATTCTAAGTAGGTAATAAACTCTTTCTTGAATTAATCGTTTGAATGCACAGCACAGAAATTTAACTCAGGGAATTATGAAAAAATTGTAAACAAACTCTTTCTCGAGTTTGCTTCCTGGACATACAATACGATAATTTCATTCAAGAAATTATGAAAAAATTGTAAGCAAACTCTTTCTTGATTTCACCTCAAGGATACACAATGCAGACATTTCATTCAAGAAATTATAAAAAAATTGTAAGTAAGTAATAAACTCTTTCTTGATTTCTCCTCAAGGATACACAATACGGAAATTTCATTCAAGAAACTTAAAAAAATTGTAAACTAACTCTTTCTTGATTCCAGCTCAAGGATACACAATGCAGAAATTTCATTGAAGAAATTATAAAAAAAATTGTAAGTAAGTAACAAACTCTTTCTTGATTTCTCCTCAAGGATACACAATACGGAAATTTATTCAAGAAATTATGAAAAAATTGTAATAGTGTTGCGACACTCTAAGTGAACCTAAATAAACCTAACTTTTTGCATGTCTCTCTCTCACTATGACTGTGTGTCTGGGCGAGTGTGCTGCCATCCGTAATCCGTCTAGCCTAAATTCAACACAACTTGTGTCTGAGTAGGTGTGTTGCCATCTATAACAACATGAAATATGCTTGCAGCTGTACCAATCGTACTCTATGCGTCATGATAAGTGAATCTAAATGAACATAGCTTTTTGCATGTCTCTCACTAGGCCCCTGAGGCGAATTCAAGAAAGAGTTTGTTACATACTTACTTACTTACAATTTATTTTTCATAGTTTCTTGAATGAAATTTCTGTATTGTGTATTCAAGAGGTGAATTCAGAAAGAGTTTGTTACATACTTACAATTTTTTCATAATTTCATGAATGAAATATCTGTATTGTGTATCCAAGAGGTGAATTCAAGAATGAGTTTGTTACTTACTTACAATATTTTCATGATATCTTGATTTAAATTTCTGTATTGTGTATCCATGAGGTGAATTCGAGAAAGTTTGTTACCTACTTACAATTTCTTCATAATTTCTTGAATGAGATAACTGTATTGTGTATCCAAGAGGTGAATTCAAGAAAGAGTTTGTTACTTATATTTTTTTTTCATAATTTATGGAATGAAATGTCTGTGATGTGTATTCAAGAGGTGAATTCAAGATGGAGTTTGTTAATTACTTACAATGTTTTCATAATTTCTTAAAATGAAATTTCTGTATTTTGTATCCAAGAGGCGAATTAAGGAAAGATTTTGTTACTTATTTACAATTTTTTCATAATTTCCTGAATGAAAATTCTGTATTGTGTAGCCATGAGGCAAATTCAAGAAAGAGTTTGTTACTTACTTAGAATTTTTTCATAATTTCTTGAATGAAATTTCCCTATTGTGTATCCTTGAGTAGAAATCAAGAAAAAGTTTGCTTACAATTTTTTTCATAATTTCTTTAATGAAATTATCGTATTCTATGTCCAGGAAGCAAATTCAAGAAAGAGTTTGTTTACAATTTTTCCATAATTTCCTGAGTTAAATTTCTGTATTGTGCATCCAAACGGCGAATTCAAGAAAGAGTTTGTTACTTACTTAGATTTTTGTCATAATTTCTTGAATGAAATGTCTGTATTGTGTATCCAGGAGGCAAATTCAAGAAAGAATTTGTTACTTACAATTTTTCATAATTTCTTGAATGAAATTTCTGCATTGTGTATCCAAGAGGTGATTTCAAGAAAGAGTTTGTTACTTACTTACAATTTCTCATAATTTCATGAATGAAATTTCCGTATTGTGTATCCAAGAGGTGAAAACAATAAAGAGTTTGTTACTTACTTGCGATTTTTTTATAATTTCTTGAATGAAATGTCTGTATTGTGTATGCAGGAGGAGAATTCAAGAAGAGTTTGTTACTTACAATTGTAATTTCTTGAGTGAAATTTCCATATTGTGTATCCAAGAGGTGAATTCAAGAGACAGTTTGTTTACAATTTTTTTTTTCCATAATTTCCGGAATTAAATTTCTGTATTGTGCATTCAAACGTCAAATTCAAGAAAGAGTTTGTTACTTACTTAGAATTTTTGTCATAATTTCTTGAATGAAATGTTTGTATTGTGTATCCAGGAGGCGAATTCAAGAAAGAATTTGATACCTACTTACAATTTTTTCATAATTTCTTGAATGAAATTTCTGCATTGTGTATCCGAGAGGTGACTTCAAGAAAGAGTTTGTTACTTACTTACAATTTCTCATAATTTCTTGAATGAAATTTCACTATTGTGTTTCCAAGAGAAGAAAACAATAAAGAGTTTGTTACTTACTTGCGATTTTTTCACAATTTCTTGAATGAAATGTCTGTATTGTGTATCCAAGAGGTGAAATCAATAAAGAATTTGTTACTTACTTACAATTTTTTTTATAATTTCTTGAATGAAATTTCTGCATTGTGTATCCAAGAGGTGACTTCAAGAAGGAGTTTGTTACTTACTTACAATCTTTCATAATTTCTTGAATGAAATTTCCGTATTGTGTATCCAAGAGGTGAAAAAAATAAATAAATAGTTTGTTACTTACTTGCTATTTTTTCATAATTTGTTGAATTAAATATCTGTATTGTGTCCAGGAAGCCAATTCAAGAGAGTTTGTGTACAATTTTTTTTTATTTCTTGAATGGAAAAAAATTCTGTATCCAGTATTCTGTATTGTGTATCCAGGATGAGAATTCAAGAAAGTGTTTGTTACTTACTTACAATTTTTTTCATAATTTCTTGAGTAAAATTGCTGTATTGTGTGTCTAGGAAGCGAATTCAAGAAAGAGTTTGTTTATAATTTTTTCATTATATCATGAATTAAATTTGTGTATTTTGCGTCCAAACGGCAAATTCAAGAAATAGTTTGTTACTTAATTACAATTTTGTCATAATTTAATGAATGAATAGAACTATTCTAATGAATGAAGACAGGTTAAGCTTAAAGATATTTATTGCTTTAACATATTAATAGATTTTTTGAAAAAAAACAACACATATTTACATAAAAAATAGTACTTAAAGTTCACTCTTAAACATCCAGAAACGAGGATCCCATGATATAGAATAGTTTTTACCTTATCTTATGCATCTATCCCGATCATGTATGTCCTTAGGTATCCACTGCGCGAAGAACCTAACCTCGTCTTCAGGACGGTGATAAGCCCCTTCAAATTTAGGACACTTAAATTCTTTAAGATTAAAAAGTGGAATCCTAGGGTCACACTTTTGAATTAAAACTTTATCTTTAGGTATATTACCCTTTACGTAGAGTGCTTCAACCCCGAAAAAGCTGCAACTTTCACTGACTTCCTCCTGAACATTTCTCAGTTCCTGGCCACTTTTATTAAGTGATGTAATCACTCTATCGTAGAATCCCAGTCTGTTTATACGACGTAATATAGTACTCCACAAGCTTTTATCATACTCAAACATATTATATTTCACTATCCAATGATAACAGTCAATTTCTTCGAGTTCCATAGACAATAATAAAAAGCACATTCAAATATAAGACCACAAGATGATTTTTCAAACCGATAAATTCTGTGGCATACAGTCCTATCATCCTGGAAGCTTTTAATGTAGTATTTAAGTAGAGAAGTACTTCGTCAAACTTTTATACCTTTGCTCAAGGTTAATTGGACTTATGGCTAGGGGTATGAGTCCTAAAACCATGTGAATTCATTGTGAGGAGGAGTCATAAAACCCATAGAATTCATTGCGGGGAGGAGTCATAGAACTCTCGGTATCTATTGCGTCAAATGAAGCCTGGAAATTACAATTTTTTCATATTTTCTTGAATGAAATTTCTGTATTGTGTATCCAAGAGGTGAATTCAAGAAAGAGTTTGTTACTTACTTACAATTTTTTCAAAATGACATAACCGACAACGGATGATGATAAAGAATTTATTCATTCTAATACATAGATTTTGCCAATGTTATCGGACAAATAATATCGATAAAGAATGTTAATAAGGAATTTGTTGAATTTGATACTTAAATTATGTCAGTGTTATCAAACGTATCTGTCAAAAGACATTGATAAAGAATTTATTCAGTCTGATACTTAGATTTTCTCAATTTAATCAAGCCTATCCGACAAAGGACGATGAAAAAGAATTTATTCACTCTGATACTTAGATTTTGTGAATGTTATCTGACGTATCTGACAGAAGAATTTGATATAGAGTTTATTCAGTATGATACTTAGATATGGTCAGTGTTATCAAACGTATCTGTTAAAATACATTGATAGACAATTTATTCACTCTGATGCTTAGATTTTCTCAATTTTATCAATCATATCTGACAAAAGGCAATGATAAAGAATTTATTCACTCTGATACTATCAAACATATCTGTCAAATGATACTGATAAGGAACTTCGGTATTCTTATGCATATATTTTCTCTATTTTATCCGTTGTATCCGATAAGAATGCTGATAGAAGAAATTTATTCACACTGATACTTAAATTTTGTCAATGCTATCCTGTGTATCTGTCAATAGATGTTGATAGAGAATTTATTCATTCTAATATTTAGATTTTCTCTATGTTAACCTATCTATCCGACTTATGATGTATGCAAATTCCTATTCTTACATCTCTGATGTTTTAATAGACATTCTAAACATTTGATATGATAGCATACTCTAAAAATAATGTAAACATACCAATGTAATGTATAATTGTATTTTTAATGAAATAATGTCATGTAGAATATCAATACAAAAAATATATTATGATACATTATTAATATCAATGATCAACTTTGGACATTTTGAATCTGTTCCATAAAATAGTTCACCATGTTCTCTCTTGATATTGTAGCTATTGTCTTCTCTTAGCTCGTAATCAGTAGAATAATCATTATTCCATTTCGAGTCATACACAATTTTTACTGGTGTGTCACCGACATTTTCAATATGCGTTTCGTCTTTGGTATTATTTGGTTCATTGACTGTTTGATCAATGGTAGTAACGTTTGCTGGCCCTTTGTTTTTTATCGATTCATCTTTATATTCCTTAGTGATATTTTCTACCAATGCCCTTTTTATTATTCCGGCAATTTCACTGTCTATTACAACATTATTTTTACACATTTAACAGTTTCGGCATGTAGACAAGATATTGTTAATGATGTTAGTAGAAGAGTATACCTTTCTTTTCCTCTTTGCTTTCACTTGAATGCTATTACCCGAAAACTGACAATATGGTTTAACACTGGGTAACATGTTACCACAAGCACTAGCAAGAAGTTGCCCCTCTTCATCAACTATTATTTTTATGTTGGCATTCTCTTTGAGTGCAATCATCTCCGGGGCACATCCGCAAGATATGTTAACACACTAGAGATGTATGATTACATCATAACTTAACATATTCTTTTAAAAATTGTTTAAGTATCTTAAAATATCTTGTATCCCAGTCTCTGAGCATCTTTGATTTGTTTGTTTGGTCTGTATATTTTGTAATTATTTTAAGTTAAGAAACAGTTTGGTTAAATCCATTATGTGCCAACAGTTATATGCAATAGAACCTAAAAAAAACGAAAAACACAAACAGAAAAACAGAAGCACACACAACCATTTAGTGCAACAGCTTATGTCTTTCAGGTTGAAACACTCCTCTCTCTACCTCCTCCACTAGTAATGATAGCTAAAAGTCAGAAAGCTAAAAATTACGACTTATCGTCTGTTAAGTATGTCCTATATGGGGGAGCGATGATGTCAACCGACTCTGAAGTAAAGCTAAGGGAGACTTTGCCTAACCTTAAAGGAACATTTCAGGTATGTCACTTGAAACTTCTAAGCACAGCTTCTTTTGGACAAAAATCATAATCAGCTGCTCAGAATAAAATATTAATAGAACTTGTAATGGAAACATTTTTGAAAATATAATTGAAAAATCGGTATTAAACTGAAAACCAATATTTATATCCCCTATATATCGGGGCTATCACCCCTTAAACGCCCACTCTTTACGATAAAGGTTAATCATTGCTTAAGTGAAAGAATCTTAAACTGCAAAAATTTAGCTAATTGGTACATTACTTACAAGTATTTTATTCACGGTCTCCCTTTAAAACTGGACCCAAAGAGGATCAAGAACTTTTTCTGATCAACTCAAAGCTTTCCAGAAGTTTTCGGTAAAAAAAATCGCAGTGCCCAAGGAAAAAAAATAATGGCTTCCTCCAAATAATGGCTTCCTCCAAAAATGCTAAAAACTGTTCTTATTAAAGAGCTTGAAACTTATGTACGCCATCACCTGCGCCATAGGCACACTTATGCAAAAAAAAAGAACAGATTAGAGGGAAGAAATCTGAGAACTGGTGGAAGAATTTTTTTCTCAGTTGTTTTGAATCTGCTATCGGTATTCTTTGAGCCAAGGGGCCCCAAATTGCAAAAAAATAGCTCCTCTGGTGATGCGCCCTAAAAAGGGTCATAAAACTATTGGAATGACTGGAAACTTAAAACGGTGAGTCCTTACATATGTAGATTGTTTTGTTAGTAGTTTTTTCATTTTTTCCCATGTTGGGACTGATGCTGCTCCCGCAAAGAAACTATTTCCGATGTACCTTTGATTGATTAAACTGGAAACAAATATGGTACAGGGGTTATAAATTTTTATTATTGTATATAAGTATCCTATAGCCTTTTCCCGGAATCTTGCGTACGGATTGGTAGGAACTTATTTAATTGCATAATTCTAAAAAAGACTTTGTTGGAATTGATTCTGTCTTTTCATAATAAATAAATGAGTGATTATTGGGTATTAAGAGATTGAGGAGTTAGGAGAAAATTAGAGCTGGAAATGTTGCAGTTGAAATCACAATAAGAAGCCGACTAACTTGTTAATGGGATTGATTTAAATGGGATTAATGGGTGGCTTAAAAGATATTTGTCAAGGAGAACAATCTAATTAAGCACTTAATTGAACCTAATAAGACGCTAGAAACCATCAGTAAGAATATTTTATTCAAAATATAATCGTTTCTACCGTTTTTGCATTGCGCCATTTAGAGCCGCCAGGTGGTTTATCATAATGAGGCAAAGTTTAACGGAGTCAATGGCTGGCCCACTCACAGAGTACGAGACTCCCTTTTTGTGCTTCCGAGTATCCTTCTCAAATTTAACATCATATTGCAACGTTGTAACCCCGAAGCCCAAATCTACGTTTGCTTTCTCAAAAATTATAATTCCTATCGAGAAAATTGAATATTTACTCTCTCAGCAATCAAAATTAACTTTGATAAAATTTTAACCTCCGTCATGTGTGAATCTGTTTAGATCTGAAGAATGTACGCACAATGGTCTATGAGCTGCAATTTAGGATGCATATTTAAAACACTTCAAATCGATATTAAAACTTAAACTTTGAGCCTTAACGCGCGTTAATTTCTGGATGGTAATTTGTTCTTTTATTAGCCCCTGCCCCTCTTAAATTTTTTTTTTAAGTCTATAGATATACAAGTCTAAACTCTCTAAAATAAAATTGCTGAGCCACTCCCTCTCTAATTAAAATTATCAATGGTTTACGTTGATATATATGTCAATCTAGTTAAATTGTCTTCAAGATCATAGTTGTGCGTGAAAAGATTGTGCTTCTTTCGGCAGGTGTATAAAAAATTCTCCCCAATTTCCTATTCCTTTTATGCACTTTTTGCCTTTGTCCGGAATTTTTGGAAGGATTGAAAGTTAGGGGTGCAAGATTAGGTTTAATAATTAATATTATAAAGACTAAGTTGTTTAGACTAGAAATAAATGAAGGTGAAGATGTGATAGTGGAAAACAAAAAGATTGATCAAGTGAATAGCTTTTCTTAACTGTGTAGTATTATTAATAAGGATCTGGGATAATGTGAAGGTATAAAAAGTAAAATAGTCGTGGCCCAGGGTGTTCTTTCAAAGTTGAATAAAATTTGGAAGAAAAAGAAGATAAGTCTGTAAACCAAGACAGGAATATCGGATGCTGCGGTAATAACGGGTATGAAGGATGGTTCCAAAGGAATTTTTTTAAAGGAATTGTCAACAAGTAGTCTTAGGTACCCCGGGTGTCCACAGGAGAGTAGGTTGTCCCCTCCTCAACGCCTCACTCTTTACGATAAAGTTTTTTATTGTTTTAAAAAATAAAGTTGTAAGACAGAGTCAAACTTTCGCGTAAAGAGCGAAAGTTCTGTTCGTTTTAAGTTTTAATGTCGCCCCTTACTTTCAGTTAAAAAAACTTGTTTTTTTATATTTAATTTCTGAACGTTTTTGAATTAATGCAGCTTTGATTTTGGCTCACTTTACATGAATAATTAAAACTAAATTCGCATATTAATTTTGCTTTTTTGACTAAATGGCTTTCTCGAAATTTTACTCTGACGTAACTTACGAATTAACTTACGTAACGAATTTCTATATTCATATGTTTTTATTACGTATACTAGGGAGTTCGCCCCATAGTCAATACCTCGCTCGTTACGCTAAAGTTCAATTTTATTCTAATCACAAACCCCTGAATCACAAAGGCCGGTTATTTAGAATAGATAGCTCTTTTGAAAGTACTAAAAAAAACTTTAGCGTAAAGAGCGAGGTATTGACTACGGGGCGAACCCCCTCATATACCGAATCATTTCTGTTCGTTTTAAGTTTTAATGCTGCTCCTTACTTTCAGTTGAAAAAAACTTGTTGTTTTTATTTGATTTCTGATCTTTTTTAAATAATGCTGGGAAATTCGGCGCCCCTTCATAGGAACATCCCTTCCCCCAAGGAAAAATCCTCCAAGGAAAGATTCTCCCCCGTAACCCTTACTACGACCCCCTCCCCCCTCCACCAGAAAAAAAAACTATATACTTCCCAATAACCAAAACTATATTTAAACAATGGACAAAGTTTATAACTTGCCGCCCATCCCCCAGGAACTTTGGGGGATTAAGTCATCCTCAAAGACATATTAATTTGATTTACGACTATACTGAACAAAATGGCTATCCCGCAACTTTGATTCGGTGTCTTCGAGGAACCAATGAGCGTTAGAGGGGCCCAAGTTGCCCTCGAATTTTTTTGGTCGCTTAAAAAGGGCACTATAACTTTCAATATCCGTTAGAATAAGCCCTCTCACAATATTTCAGAACTAATTGATCGATACAATCACCCCTGGGGAAAAAAACAAATAAACACGCATCCATGATATTTCTTCTGACAAAAAATACAAAATTCCACATTTTTGCAGATAGGAGCTTGAAACTTCTATAGTAGGCTTGTCGGATACGCTGAATCTGATGGTGTGATTTTCTTTAAAGTTTTCATGAAAATATGGTAAATTTTCTTAGGCGCTTAAGTTTTGATGGGTAAGAATAAACTTCATGAAAGTTATATATTTGAAATCACCATAAAAATCTCATTCTTTTGATGAATGTATTGTTATCAATATTCCATTTTTTTTAGAGTTTTGGTTACTATTGAGGCCGGTCGCTCCTTACTTACAGTTCGTTACCACGAACTGTTTGAATATGATTTGTTTATTAGGAGATTTTGACGCCCAGGTCGGTAAACACAGGGATAGATGGTATTCTAGCCTAAGTAAATTTGGTTTAGGAAAGGAAAACAAAAATGGCTACAGACTACTGCAATGTTGTAGGTATAACAATCTAGTTATAACCAATACAGTGTTTTCTCATAAAATGGCCCATAAGTTAACGTGGTATTCGCGCGATGGTAAGACAGCACACCTTATTGATTATTGAATTGTAAACGGGAGACTAGCAGAATCAATACAAGATACTGGGATATATAGAAGTGCGGCTATTGATGTTAATAGTAAAGATCAGCATCAAGTACTGTCTAGGGTTAAGTTAAAGCTGAAATTTTGAAAGGCTTCCAGGATCAGTTAAATACTATAGTGGAGAGTTTAAAATTAGACAATGTTGAAGATAAATGGAATAATTTTAGGAAAACAATTGTGAAGTTGCTGATGGTCTCTTAGGGACAAAAGTTAAGAACACAGCTAGGAATCATAGGCAGCGCGCTAGCGCTGCCTAAGTACAGAACGATGTGGGCACAATGTATTTTTTCTCTACCCGAGCACTTCGTATCGAAGGAGTTGTCGTAGAAACTTCGAAAAGGGGTCATTCGATTGGAAATGGGAGTGACTAGTGCCCTTTTTAATAGTCGAAAGTGATTGGAGGGCAACTAGCCCCACCTCCACGCCTATCATTCCCCCAAATATATCCAATCAAAATTTTGAGATAGCAATTTTGTTCAGCGTAGTTGATTTCCAGATAGAAAATATATTTTTGAGGAGGACACTCCCCCACAACCCTCAGGGCAAGGGCTTTAAGTTATGCCCTGGGGGCATATAAGGTTTTTATAGAAGGCGTTGTCGTAGAAACTTCAAAACAGGTTCATTCGATTGGAAATTCAAAGGGCTAGTACCCTATTTAATAGTGAAAAGTGATTGGAGGGCAACTAGCCCCCCACGCCCATTATTCCCCCAAATACATCTAATCAAAATTTTGACATTGCCATTTTGTTCAGCGTAGTTGATTTCCAGATAGAAAATATGTTTTTGAGGAGGACACTCCCCCACAACCCTCAGGACAAGGGTTTTAAGTTATGCCCTGGGGGCATATAAGGTTTTTATAGAAGGCGTTGTCGTAGAAACTTCAAAACAGGCTCATTCGATTTGAAATTCAAAGGAATAGTACCATTTTTAATATTTGAAAATGATTGGAGGGCAACTAGCCCCCCCCACGCCCATCATTCCCCCAAACACATCCAATAAAAATTTTGAGATAGCCATTTTGTTCAACGTAGTTGATTTCCAGGGAGAAAATATGATTTTGAGGAGGACACACCCCCACAACCCTCAAGTCAAGGGTTTTAGGTTATGCCCTGGGGGCATATAAGGTTTTTATAGAAGGCTTTGTCGTAGAAACTTCAAAACCGGCTCATTCAATGGGAAATTTAAAGAGATAGTACCCTTTTTATTAGTCTAAAGTAATTGGAAGGCAACTAGCCCCCCCTCCATGCCCATCATTCCGCCGAACACATCCAATCAAAATTTTGAGATAGCCATTTCGTTCGACGTAGTTTTAAGTTCTGGAAATTAGGTCTTTGAGGATGACAACCTCCTCACAGCCCCCAGGACAAGGGTTGCAAGCTATGTCCTGGGGGCATATAAACTTTTTATAGAACGCGTTGTCGTAGAAACTTCAAAAAGTGCTCATTTGATTAGAAATTGAAATGGCTTGTGCCCTTTCTAATAGTCGAAAATAATTGGTAGGCAACTAACTCCCTTTCCACGCCCACAATTTCCCCAAACACATTCAATAAGAATTTTGAGATAGCCATTTTGTTCCACGCAGTTAAAGTTCAGAAAATTATACCTTTGAATAGGACCCTTCCTCCACAGTCTTCTGGGCAAGGGTTATAAGTTATGCACAGGGGACAATTAAGTTTCTATTGAAATCTTTGTCGTAGAAATTTGAAAAAGGGCTCATTCGATTGGAAATTCGAACGTCTAGTGCCCTTTTTAATAGTCGAAAGTGATTTGAGGGAAACTAGCCCCCCCCTCTCTCGCCAACCTTTTCCCCAAACACATCCAATTAAAATTTTTAGAGAACCATTTTATTCAGTGTTTTGGATTTCCAGAAAGAAATTATGTTTTTGAGGAGGACATTCCCCAACAGGCCTCAGGGCAAGGGTTGTAAGTTATGCCCTAGGGGCATATAAGGCTTTTACTGAACGCGTCGTCGTAGAAACTTCGAAAATGACTCATTCGATTGGAAATTGAAATGGCTAGCGCCCTTTTTAATTGTCGAAAGTGATTGAAAGGCAACAAACACCCCTTACATTTCCCCAAACATATTCGATCAAAATTTCTTAATAGCCATTTTGTTCCACAAAGTTTAAAGTTTAGGAAATTATACCTTTGAGCAGGACACTCTCCATAGTCTTCAGGGTAAGGGTTATAAGTTGTGCCCTGGGGGCATATAAGGTTTTTATTGAAATGGGCAACTAATTCCCCTCTCACGCCCACCATTTCCCCAAACACATCCAATCAAAATTTTTATATATCCATTTTGTTCAACGTAGTCGAAAGTTGTGGAAATTAGGTCTTTTAGGTTAAAAACCCCATCAGAGCTTTCAGTGCAAGGGTTGTAATTTGTGCCCTGGGGGCATATAAGGTTTATATAGAGAGTTGTTGTAAAAATTTCAAAAGGGGCTAATTTGATTGGAACTTGAAATTGCCCTTTTTAATAGTCGAAAGTGAGTGGAGAGTGATTGACACCCCTCTTAAGCCCTCCATTCCCCCAAACACATCAAAGCTGAGAGATAGTCATTTTGTTCAATATAGTCCAAAGTTCTATATATTATGTATTTCCGAATGACCAACCCCCGAGAGTGCCCAGGGAAAAGGTTGTAAGTTATGCCCAGGAGGCATATAAGGTTTTTAATGATAGAGTTGTCGTAAAAACTTCAAAAGGGGGCTCATTCAATTGGAAATTGAGAGGGATAGTGCCCTTTTTAATAGTTGAAATTGATTGGACGGTAACTAACCCCTCTCTCACGCCCACCATTCCCCCAAACACATCCAATCAAAATTTTCAAATAGCCATTTTGTTCAACGTAGTAGAAAGTTCTGGAAATTAGGTCTGTGAGGATGACAACCCCCCCCCCCCCCAGCCCTCAGGGCGAGGGTTGTAAGTTATCCCCTGGGGGCATATGAGGTTTTTATTGAAAGCGTTGACGTAGAAACTTCAAAAGGTCTCATTTGATTGGAAATTAAAAGGGCTAGTGCCTTTTTAATAGTTGAAAGTGATTGGAGAAAGACTAACGCCCCTCTCACGCCCACCATTTTCCCAGACCCATCCAATCAACCTATTGAGATAGCCATTTTGTTCAACGTAGTTAAAAGTTTTAGAAATTAGGTCTTTGAGGATGATAACCCTCTCAGAGCCCTGGGGGCAAGGGTTGTAAGTTATGCCCTGGGTGCATACAAGGTTTTAAAGATAGTGATGTTGTAGAAACTTCAAAAAGGGCTCATTCGATTGAAGCGATTGTGCCCTTTTTAATAGTCAAAAGTAATTGTTGTATAACTAACACCTCTCACACCCACCATTTCCCCAAACACATCAAATCAAAAGACAGCCATTGAGAAAGCCATTTTGTGTAACGTAGTTGAAAGTTCTGGAAATTAGGTCTTAGAGGATGACAACCACCCTCACAGCCCTTAGGGCAAGAGTTGTAATTTATGCCCTGGGGCCATATAAGCTGTTTATAGGAATTTTTGTCGCAGAAACTCGAAAAGGCTCATTCGATTGGAATTCAAAAGGGCTAGTGCCCTTTTTAACAGTCGAAAGTGATTGGAAGGCAACAAACACCCCTTCCACGCCCACCATTTCCCCAAACACAGCCAATCAAAATTTTGAGATAGCCATTTTGTTCCACGTAGTTAAAGTTCAGAAAATATACTTTTGAGCAGTAAACTCCCCTCACAGTCTTCGGGGCAAGGGTTATAAGTTATACCCTGGGGGCACATAAGTTTTTATTGAAATCTATATCGTAAAAACTTGAAAAAGGGCTCATTCCATTGGAAATTCAAAGGTCTAATGCCCATTTTAATAGTCCAAAGTGATTTGAGGGCAACTAGCCCCCCCCCCTCTCTCGCCAACCTTTTCCCCAAACACATTCAATTAAAATTTTTAGAGAGCCATTTTATTCAGTGTTTTGGATTTCCAGATAGAAATTATGTTTTTGAGGAGGACATTCCCCAACAGGCCTCAGGGCAAGGGTTGTAAGTTATGCCCTAGGGGCATATAAGGCTTTTACTGAACGCGTCGTCGTAGAAACTTCAAAAATGACTCATTTGATTGGAAATTGAAATGGCTAGCGCCCTTTTTAATTGTCGAAAGTGATTGAAAGGCAACAAACACCCATTCCACACCCACCATTTCCCCAAACATATTCGATCAAAATTTCTTAATAGCCATTTTGTTCCACGAAGTTTAAAGTTCAGGAAATTATACCTTTGAGCAGGACATTCTCCATAGTCTTCAGGGTAAGGGTTATAAGTTGTGCCCTGGGGGCATATAGGGTTTTTATTGAAATGGGCAACTAATTCTCCTCTCACGCCCACCATTTCTCCAAACACATCCAATCACAATTTTGATATATCCATTTTGTTCAACGTAGTCGAAATTTCTGGAAATTAGGTCTTTTAGGATAAAAACCCCATCAGAGCTTTCAGTGCAAGGGTTGTAAGTTGTGCCCTGGGGGCATATAAGGTTTATATAGAGAGTTGTTGTAGAAATTTCAAAAGGGGCTAATTTGATTGGAACTTGAAATTGCCCTTTTTAATAGTCGAAAGTGAGTGGAGAGTGATTAACCCCCCTCTCAAGCCCTCCATTTCCCCAAACACATTCAATCAAAGCTTAGAGATAGCAATTTTGTTCAACGTAGTTGAAAGTTCTGGAAATAATGTATTTAAGGATGAAAAACCCCCGAGAGTCCCCAGGGCAAAGGTTGTAAGTTATGCCCAGGAGGCATATAAGGTTTTTAATGATAGAGTTGTCATAAAAACTTCAAATGGGGCTCATTCAATTGGAAATTGAGAGGGCGAGTGCCCTTTTAAATAGTTGAAAGAGATTGAAGGGTAACTAATCCCCCTCTCACGCCCACTATTCCCCCACACCCATTCAATCAAAATTTTCAGAAAGCCATTTTGTTCACCGAAGTAGACAGTTCTGGAAATTAGGTCTTTGAGGATGACAACCCCCCCACCCAGTCCCTCAGGGCGAGGGTTGTAAGTTATCCCCTGGGGGCATATAAGGTTTTTATTGAAAGCGTTGACGTAGAAACTTCAAAAGGTCTCATTTGATTGGAAATTAAAAGGGCTAGTGCCTTTTTTAATAGTTGAAAGTGATTGGAGAAAGACTAACACCCTCTCACGCCCACCATTTTCCCAGACCCATCCAATCAAAATTTTGAGATAGCCATTTTGTTCAACGTAGTTAAAAGTTTTAGAAATTAGGTCTTTGAGGATGATAACCCTCTCAGAGCCCTTGGGGCAAGAGTTGTAAGTCATGCCCTGGGTGCATACAAGGTTTTAAAGATAGTGATGTTGTAGAAACTTCAAAAAGGGCTCATTCGATTGAAGGGATTGTGCCCTTTTTATTAGTCAAAAATAATTGTTGGATAACTAACACCTCTCACACCCACCATTTCCCCAAACACATCAAATCAAAAGTCAGCCATTGAGAAAGCTATTTTGTGTAACGTAGTTGAAAGTTCTGGAAATTAGGTCTTAGAGGATGACAACCACCCTCACAGCCCTTAGGGTAAGAGTTGTAATTTATGCCCTGGGGCCATATAAGCTGTTTGTAAGAATTGTTGTCGCAGAAACTCGAAAAGGCTCATTCGATTGGAATTCGAAAGGCCTAGTGCCCTTTTTAATAGTCGAAAGTAATTGTAAGGCTTAACATTTTTATAGTAAAGATCGATCTGGAACTAATGTATTATTTTTGTTGTTGTTGTTGTTGTTTAGACCAATGCACTTTGTATCGAAGGAGTTGTCGTAGGAACTTCGAAAAGGGCTCATTCGATTGAAAATAGAAAGGACTGATGCCCTTTTTAATAGTCGAAAGTGATTGGAGGGAAACTAATACCCCTCCCACGCCCACCCTCCTATTTGACTTTATGCTTAAAAACTAAATGTTAGTAGTAATGCACCTATATATTTGAGCAGTGCTTGCGTAATTTGTCTTATCTCTAGCATGTACAAGAATATACACTTCAGTTTGACGTGCACATTGTAAAAAGTGTGCAAACCTATAAAGTGAACAAACGCGTTTTGGATATATGGTTGAGATTATATGACGCAACCAGACAGGTTTTTGAGGCAACACCCATTTTTTAGGGCCAATCAGAGAGAGAGCGGAGGTTACTCTATATACGATAACTTGATTGGTGATTGGATTTGAAAAAAAGGAGTGATTTTCATTGCAATTCTTATTAGTAAGAGAATTGAAATCAGAGAGAATAGTTTATTTGAGAGGATATTAGTAGAGAAAATGAGTGGAGCATTTACAGTATTGGAGATTGATGCTGGAGCCGGCAGCAGCAAAGATATACGAGCACCAATTTTGGCTGTGGAAATAACAGGAGGCTGTAGACTATGCCTTAAATGGGACGATATGTATGTTAGATATGTGATATCATTAAGCAAATTTAAAATGGAGGAGCAATTATGTTTTGCTGCGAAACTGAATATTGTACATATAAATAGACTTCAGGCAGCATTAGATGCGCTAGTGAAATATATTGATGAGAACAAAATGAATATGTGATTATAACTCTTGTAATTATGCCCAATAAAATTGTTTCTAAATCAAAGGTATTCTTCTTTCTATAGTAGACTAGCGTATATTTTTAGAGTAGAAAAAATTCTGGTTAGTCTGAAGTTGCTTGTGAGAGTGTTAGGACTCTAAAAAATGGAAATATTTGAGAAAGAGCGAATCATAGGGAATCTAGTGCTTATGGAAAAACGTTTGATTCTAGATGATGATTTTCTAGGGCTGTCTATTCAAAGGAAGATATTTTCTCAGGGAATGCTTGTCGATATAATGAAAACTGATTCTATATCATTAGAATAT
>NC_142795.1:46753726-46821063 GCF_049724085.1 Artemia sp. Qi Xiang Cuo
CGGGGGCAGACAACACACAACACACGCACACACTTACGGGCAGACACACGTCAGCACAGGGACTAACCCATTAACCTACACACACACATCTCTGACATACACTTTTACGATGTTGAAAAATACGAAAGAGCTAATTCATTAACCTATAGAAAAAAAGGTTCTTATTTTATATGTGAAACTAAGCATTATTTCATGAATTATCGAGTAGACGCGGCGCATGCCCGCTCGCCACACACACACACACACAGGCACACATGCAGCACACACTTACAGCACACTCACCGACACGCACACACATCGGGGGTGGGGGAGATTACCATTTTAATATCTCTGACCTATAATATCTCTACCTAAACCTAGTTAAACAGTAATTGGTTTCGTTAATAGAACATTAAACGCAACATTTATTATTATTTCTTTATTTGCATATTGGAATTAACCTTTTAAAATTAGAATAGCCAAGGCTTATGATGTTTTGAATATTCTCGTTTATTTGATTGAAATTGTTTAATTATAAAATAAAATAATGACCTTTCGAGATTAAGGTCTCGTTAGGTTTCAGTTCAATGTCTTCTTTTGCTTTGAATATTCTCGTGTATTTAATTGAAATTGTTTTATAATAATAAAAATAACCTAATGAGCTGTTGAGGTCCAGTTTGAACTTCCTGCATTCAAAATTTGGTCCAAATTCAGGATCTAGATCCACACTTCTAATCCCCCCCACCTTCTAAGAAATAAATAGATCTCCACACACGTGACATGTATGCGTAAAAATCAACTAGAATAATCTTCCTCACTGAATTTGAAGATGCTCAAGACTGTATGAATCAGGATTTTATTTCATATTTATATATTTTGTTTGCTATTCCACTGGTAGCGTTGATTTTCATCAAAGCTGGTGTTTATAAAGGTTTTAGTAATAGCTTAAAACCATTAAAACTGGTAAAACAAGGCGAGTACATGTCCCGCAGACGATTTTTGAGTTCCAATAAAACTGGTAATTTTTGAATTGTATACAGGCCTATAAAATTTGTAACACCCTGAAGGTTCCTGTATCTCATTAGCCTAAATATATGCATGCTAATTCAGTTATATTGTGCCGCAAATTTTTTACATGTCAATCATGAAATAGCATTATTCACCGCATGCATATAAGGAGTCGATTTACTAAATTATTAAAATATTTTTAGAATATCCGTTTAAAACTTACGTTGATAATAACAGCTAGGTTGCCAGAATCCTTCTCTACTTTGGAATGGGGTGCGAGACGAATTACAGTTAATCTTTTTGCATTCAATGATTCAATTAATCCCGTCTCAGTCTTATCCAGAGTTTCATCCAATTTTGCGCGTTTTTGCTGCGATGGTTGATCAACAACATTCTAAAATGACACAATTTAATTAGCTACTTCAATTTTTACTTATTCAGAATATTAATGGAGGGCACTGGGCCTATCAATTCCATAGTACCAAACACAAAAAGTTGACCATTATAGATTTTATTTTTTTTTATATGCATAGCTTTTAAAACTTTTTATATACCTAAATTGTAAAATACTTAAAATCACAGAAAAAAGGAAGAAGGAAGACTCCGAAATAACCTAAACCAAAAATTATTAAGTATATGAAGGGAGTCACTCTCTAGTCAATATCTCGCCCCTTTATGCTAAATTTTTTTTTTTTTAGCACTTTCAAAAGAGGTATCTATTATAATTAACCAACCTGTATGATTCAGGAGTTTGTGATTTGAACAAAATCCGAACTTTAACGTAAAGAATGAGGTATAGACTGGGGGGTAAACCCATTAATACATGTGATAAAAACATATAAATATAGAAGTTTCGTTGTGTAAGTTAATTCGTAAGTTAATTCATAACTTAATTTTGAAAAAGCCATTTTTAGCCAACAAATTTGTAAACATGCTCTTCTTAATCAGATAGTGAGAAAACATCCCTTTACAGGTAGAAGAACGTAGTGATTTGATTATTTTATTGGTGAAACTACCCGTCCTGTTTGAATATTAACACCTTTTTTCAGATGGAAAGGATGAAAAACGATTTGATTATTTTTATAGCGAAACTGACTGGCCCTGTTTTTGAATATTTACCGAAATTTGATGAAAAAAAAACAGGGACTTTTTAATTAGAATAGGAAGCTTTTTTGAAAGCGCTAACATCTTTAGCGTAAAGAGCATTATATTGATGAGGGGGACTACCTTTCATATGTGGCGAAACTAATATGCAAATTCTATTTTAATTTTTCATATACAATGAGCCAAAATCAAAGTCAATCTGCTTCTCTCTTTTTTGAATATTTACTAAAATTGAAATACGGGGACTGTTTAATTAACATTTAAAAGAAGGAAGCTTTTTAAAAGAGGTAACAACACGGTGAAAAAAAAGCATAAGGAAGGAAATTCTTCCTTAACTTAATGGCGAGACAAAAAATAGATTTCTTTTTATTATAATAATTAGGAAATTTTACTCACCAGAATTGACTTAAAATATTCCATATATATGTAATTGGTTACAAAAATATTGATACTGATAGATTGAATGAACTATTCAAACTGTAGAAAATTCTAATCTGAAACTTGAATATATACAAAAAAAATAATTGAATATATTGGCAGCTAAACAAGGTTTTCTGACATGGATTTGCTCTAAAAGACATGTATACAATATATATCATGAAGTAGAAATCTAGTCTATGTAAATTATGTCAGAAAAGCTTGTCCTTCATAACATATTATGCAATTCCTAACTAGTACAAGATGGAACATAGTCTACCCAAAGTATATACTCACTCTCTTTGAAAAGGTGAAGAGCTTCTATAGAATAACGTTGAAATTGCTATACAGGGTACAGAAGTATTAGGAAATGTGAGGGAGTTCTGAATCTCTTTGAAAAGGTGTAGAGGCGCGATAGAATAACGTAGAAATTGCTATATGTCTACGCAAATAACATGGAGATTGCGATATGTGTAAGCAAATAGCATGGTCCTATACCTGCAAGCAAATAACATGGGAATTGCTATATGTCTAAGCAAAAGCATTTCCTATACGTCTAAGCAAATAGCATGGTAATTCCTATATGTCTAAGCAAAAGTATTTCCTATATGTCTAAGCAAAAGTATTTCCTATATGTCTAAGCAAAAGTATTTCCTATATGTCTAAGCAAATAGCATGGTAATTCCTATATGTCTACGCAAATTCAATATGTACATACTACTTTTGTTGCCACTTCCGCACAGTGTATCAGTCCAATTATTGGCTCTTGTTTTTGCTCTAGAAAGCACATTTCGTGGAAATACGGTAGAAATCTTTCAGTAAGATTTGTACAATATTCAGAAATTTTCCGAAGAAAAAACTATAATAGCTGGGAAAGTAAGTTTTTCAAAAAAAAAATCATGTCGTAGAACATAATGTCCATTATGTCCTTTTGAACATAAAATTATCTTCCTAAGAAACAGAGAACAAAATTCCGCATTTCTTTTATATTTCTAAAAAATATTTCGGGAAAAGTCAATGTTGAATTCAAATTTCCGATTTTTTCGCAATGCAACGCAAAATTGTTTCGTTCGCGTACAAATAATTTTATATTATAATTTCATTTTTCATATTGATAACTGTCAAATTTGTTTTATATCCTAAAGATAATGTTTTTTCTAAACATGGTAAAACAATTTTATTCCGGTGCAGATAGACTGATGGGTCTGACGTTTTAATATATTTTATAAGTCTAGTGCCATGCAGAGCAAGCAAGAAAACATGCACCCTTCTATATTAAAAATAAAATGCACACTAATAAACAATTTCTAAGATTGTTATCGCGCAGCGATTTTCATGGCATTCTAGAAGTGACTATTTTTCTAAAGAAGAATTTCAAGGTTTTCAAAATATCAGTAAATTTTTGGAATCTCTAACTTGTTTCACTAAACACCCCTCCCCCTACCTAACACCAAATAACTTTAGACATATAGGCGGAGAATAGCAATAAACAAAAAATATTTGTAATGTAACCTGATAGTAATATAATAATAAGTAATTCTTCTTTTAATATACAACTACAAAAATATCCGAAGTCATACGTTTCAAACGAAAAAAAATCCGAAATGCACTTTGAAACATCAACAGAGGTAACACAACAGAGGTAACACTAACAAGATAAACCACGACACAACACTAAAAAAACGTCCCAAGTCATACGTTTGAAACGAAAAAAATTCTAAAATGTACTTTGAAACATCAACAGAGGTAACACTGACAAGATAAACCCTGGCGCGTCGCCACAAAAAATATCCTAAGTCATAGGTTTCCTATGAAAAAATTCAAAATGCACTTATGAAACATCAGCAGAGGTAACACTGACAAGATAAACCGCGAGACAAGACTTCAAAATATCCTAAGTTAGACCTTTCAAACGAAAAAGCTTCGAAAATGCAGTTAAAACATCAAAAGAGGTAACATAGCCCAGATAAACGATGACGCAGCACTACAAAAATATCCTAGGTCATACGTTTCAAAAGAAAAACTTCCAAGATGTGCTTTGAACCATCAACCAAGGTAGCACAGACAAGATAAATCCCAATATAGGTCCACCGGTGGTTAGGTTAGCCCCCTCCCCCCGTTGGTATTGCTCGCTAGGTTCCGATTGAATTGGAGGCTTGAGGCTCCCTGGTTGAATTGCTTGCTAGGATCTTCCAGTAGCTAGGTTAGGGGGTCCCCGTTGGAATTGCTGGCTAGGGGCCAAACTTAAAACGAACAAAACTTACTTCAAACAGGCGTTTTTATACTTCTCCCTTCCCCCTCCCTAACAATAATAGTTCAGAATCCTAATGCCTCATTTGCAGTTTACCGAAAACATATTAAATCTTACACCTTTTTATATGTTTATAACGTTTAAGAATAATAATAAATTAAACTGAAAAAAATCTTGAATTGCTAATTTGTCAAGAATTTATATCATTACATATTGATATTCAATTTGTTTTCATTAGTTCTGTCCGGCCACCTCGATTATCATAGCAATTTATTTTTTGTTTTTCGTCAATGTTTTGAAATATATAGCACTCACTTCAAAATATAAATAGTTTTCAATAAAACGCAAATGAAACAATTGGCCTTAGGAATTTTACAGTTAGAAGAGGAGGAAGGGGGCAGTAACCAAACTCCTGCTTGAAGTAATTGTTGCTAATTTTAAGTTTGACTTGAATATTTAATTTAACTTTCCCTCGTTTTAAGATTTATTTATTGATCTTTATCAGTATATATTATATTTGTACTTGATATGATCATTTATTTTAATTTCTGTTAGTTTTGGGTTTCGTTTATTCTTTAATACTAATTCCTGTTTGTTTTGAATTTGAATCATTATAGAACTTCATTTCTGCTGGTCTTAAGTTTAACATGGCTCTTTTTTTTCTTTGGAAAAATTATTTTTCGATTTTGTTTTTAGTTAGTACCATATATATGACTTGTTATTAAACAGTTCGTGGTAACGAACTGTAAGTAAGGAGCGACCCGGCTCAATGGTAATCGAAACTCTAGAAAACGGGTTTTTCATACCAATAGATACATCAAAAGAATCGAATTTTAATGCTGATTTCAAATATATAACTTTCATCAAGTTTAGTGCTACCCATAAAAAGTTACGCGCCTGAGAAAATTCGGCTGATTTTCAAAAAAAGGGGGAAAGACCCCCTAAAAATTATAGAAATTTAATGAAAATCACACCATCATATTCAGCGTATCAGAGAACC
The DNA here is from genome assembly GCF_049724085.1 of Artemia sp. Qi Xiang Cuo. Taxonomy (NCBI): domain Eukaryota; kingdom Metazoa; phylum Arthropoda; class Branchiopoda; order Anostraca; family Artemiidae; genus Artemia; species Artemia sp. Qi Xiang Cuo. Next base: position 46,759,486 of record NC_142795.1, read on the forward strand.
CCACTGTAGAGGTTTAAAGCTTCTATCTACAAAAATATGGAATTTTGTATTTTTTGCCAGAAAAAATATCACGGATGCGTGTTTATTTGTTTTTTGTTTTTTTTCCCCCAGGGTTGATCGTATCGACCCAGTGGTCCTAGAATATCGTGGGAGGACTCATTTGAACGGAAATTAAAAGTTCTAGTGCCCTTTTTAAGTGACCAATAAAATGGAGGGCAACTAGGCCCCCTCCCAAGCTCATTTTTTCCCCAAAGTCACCCGATCAAAATTTTGAGATAGCCATTTTGTTCAGCATGGTCGAAAATATGATAACTATGTCTTTTAAGATGACTTAATCCCCCGAAGTCCTCGGGGGGAGGGCTAAAAGTTATGAACTTTACCCAATGTTAACATGGGAAGTATACAGAAGTTTTCAGGAGGGTTTTTTTCTGGTAGTGGGGGGGATGGGTCGGGGGTTATGTTGGAGGATCTTTCCATGAAGGAAGTTTTCAAGGGGGAAGGGAAATTGCCATGAAGGGGGCGCCGGACTTGCCAGCATTATTTATTGGTTATTGGGAAGTATAAAGACATTTTCAGGAAGGATTTTTTTCTGGACGGGGGGGGCTGGAGGAGGGGGTTACTCGGGAGAGTCTTTCCGTGGAAGATGTTTCTTTGGGGTAAGGGACATTTCTATGAAGGGGGCGCCGGATTTCCAAGCATTATTTAAAAAACGATCAGAAATTAAATTGAAAAAAACAAGTTAACGTATATGAGGGGGTTCTCCCCCAAGTCAAAACCTCGCTCTTTACGCTACAGTTTTTTTTAGTGCTTTCAAAAGAGCTATCTATTCTAATTAAACGGCCTTTGTGATTCAGTTGTTTGTGAATAAAAATTTTTTAACTTTTAACGTAAAGAGCGTGGTATTGACTAAGGGGACAACCCCCTCATATACGTAATAACATATACGTAATAAAAAAAAAAACAATAAAAAAAACAAGCGATACGGCTCAATAGTAACCGAAACTCTGAAAAGCGGAATTTTGATATCAATAAATCAAACAGTTCGTGGTAACGAACTGTAAGTAAGGAGCGACCCGGCTCAATGGTAACCGAAACTCTAGAAAACGGGTTTTTGATACCAATAGATATATCAAAAGAATCAGATTTCAATGCTGATTTCAAATATATAATTTTGATCAAGTTTAGTGCTACCCATCAAAAGTTACGCGCCTGAGAAAATTTGGCTGATTTTCAAAAAAAGGGGAAAGACCCCCTAAAAGTTATATAACCTTAATGAAAATCACACCATCATGTTCAGCGTATTAGAGAACCCTAATTTAGAGGTTTCAAGCTCCTATCTACAAAAATGTGGAATTTTGCATTTTTTGTCAGAAGAAAGATCACGGATGCGTGTTTATTTGTTTGTTTGTTTTTTTGTTTTTTTTTTTTCCCAGGGGTGATTGTATCGACCCAGTGGTCCTAGAATAACGTAAGAGGGTTCATTCGAATGGAAATTAAAAGTTTTAGGGCCCATTTTAAGTGACCAAAAAAATGGAGGGCAACTAGGCCCCCTCCCACGCTTATTTTTTTCCCAAAGTCACCCGATCAAAATTTTGAGATAGCCATTTTGTTCAGCGTGGTCGAAAATATGATAAATATGTCTTTTAGGATGACTTAATCCCCCGAAGTTCCCAGAGGGAGGGCTAAAAGTTATGAACTTTACCCAATGTTAACATATAGCATTGGTTATTTGGAAGTATACAGAAGTTTTCTGGAGGTTTTTTTTCTGGTATTGGGAGGGAAGGGTGGGTCGGTGTTTATGTTGGAGGATCTGTTCATGAAGGAAGTTTTCATGGGGGAAGGGAAATTGCCATGAAGGGGGCGCCGGACTTGCCAGCATTATTTATTGGTTATTGGGAAGTATACAACCATTTTCAGGAAGGATTTTTTCTGGAGGGGGGGGCTAGAGGAGGGGTTACTCTGGAGAATATTTCCGTGGAGGGTGTTTCTTTGGGGTAAGGGACATTTCTATGAAGGGGGCGCCGGATTTCCAAGCATTATTTAAAAAACGATCAGAAATTAAATAAAAAAACAAGTTTTTTCAACTGAAATGTAAGAAGGAATATTAGAACTTAAAACGAACAGAAATTATAACGTATGTGAGGGGGTTCTCCCCAAGTCAATACCGCGCTCTTTACGCTACAGTTTTTTTTTAGTGCTTTCAAAAGAGCTATCTATTCTAATTAAACGGCCTTTGTGATTCAGGGGTTTGTGAATCAAATTTTTTTTTAACTTTTAACGTAAAGAGCGTGGTATTGACTAAGGGAGAACCCCCTCATATACGTAATAACATATACGTAATAAAAAAAAACAATAAAAAAACAAGCGATACGGCTCAATAGTAATCGAAACTTTTAAAAACGGAATTTTGATGTCAATAAATGTATCAAAAGAATGTGTTTATAATGCTGATTCTAAATATATAAATTTTATTAATTTTAGTATTACTCATCAAAGGCTACGAGCCTGAGAAAATTTACTCGATTTTTTAAAGAGGGAGAAAACACCCCCTAAAAGTGAAAGAACTTTAATGAAAATCACACCGTCAGATTCAACGTATCAGTAAACCTTATTACATAGGTTTCAAGCTCATATGTGCAAAAATCTGCAATTTTGTATTTTTTGTCAGAATAAAAATATAAGAATATAGAAGTTAGTTACGTAAGTTAATTTGTAAAGACATCCATTTAGCAAAAGAAAAGTAAAATTTTTATGCAAATAAAAGCTGCATTAACTAAAAAACGATCAGAAATTAAATAAAAAAAAACAAGTTTTTTAAACTGAAAGTAAGGAGCGACATTAAAACTTAAAACGAACAGAAATTAATCCGTATATGAAAGGGCTGTCCCCTCCTCAACGCCTCGCTCTTTACGCTAAAGTTTGACTCTGTCTCACAACTTTATTTTTTTAAACAGTAAAAAACTTTAGCGTAAAGAGAGAGGCGTTGAGGAGGGGACAGCCCCTTTCATATGCGGAGTAATTTCTGTTCGTTTTAAGTTTTAATGTCGCTCGTTATTTTCAGTTTAAAAAAACTTGTTTTTTTTTCAGAGCGCCAGATTCAAAGCCAAATTTGAATTTTGTCGAAAGTTAGGAGTGTCTTTGATGGACAAAAGGATAAACATTTTAATTTTTATAATCCTTTGAACTTCCCAAGTGAGGTAGGAACGGATGTAGGAATTTGAAAACACTTGTCCGGGCTGTATTTTGTCTATAAATCTACTTCCAAAGCTTTTATCCTAGTAGCACAAAACTTTGAATAAAAATTTTTTATAATTTAAAACTATTCCCTCAAGTATATTTTATTCTGTTTGCATTGAGTACTGTTAAACCTTTATTGCTGAGCTTGTGGGCCTAGTAGGTTTTATTTAGTAATACTAGACACCCGCCAAGCCTAGTCAGCCAATTTTAACTAACCATATGACATGCAACCAGATTAATACTAACTGTTTCATTGAATAGGCATTTAGATGAGTTTCCTTGTATCACTACCTTCATTTTTATTTATAGACTTGCGAATGATTTTAATAACCACGTTCCAATAATTTATGAGACACTAAACAAATCCTTGTAGTGTATAAAAAAAAACGAAACATTTTTCCTCAAGATCAGTGTCACATTGGCTACTTGTGGTTTTCCAAAGCATGCTCACCAATGCCCTCAAAAACTTACGTCTTTTGGTTCCAGAGATATACGTTGTTTTATTTCAGTCTGGTCTTGGGAATGAGAGGCAATGTTAGATAGTTTTCAAAATTATCTGGGAATAAAACACGTCAATATGATTGTTGTAGAAGAAACTGAGCCTGTTGGAGGTAATTAAGATAAATCAGTCTAGTTGCCTAGCTTGCAAATAGATATTCTGAGGTGATTACGAGTTCAATTTATGGATTATTAGTTATGTGATCCTCCAACGCATTCTGCTATAGGCATTTTGAATTCAGGATGTTTAGTAGGCTTAGTTTCGGGGTTGACAAAACATAAGAGAATGGTAATTTTAAAGCCGTTCTCATTTAGTATGCAGGCTGAAGTTGATTTCCTTCTCACTATTATCAAGACTAGGTTCTGTCACTCCTATTCGCTAAAGGCATCGCATACGAAGATGGTTTTAATTAGCATGTTTTGATTCCATGCTGTAAAGCATTTTTTTTTTTTAAAGCAATTCTTCAGCACCTAATTGAATGATGGAAATTGGTTTTGAAATCTTATTTCATTCTACGCTAAGCGTTGCGCAGTAAATCAAGCAGGTCTGCTGGTACCAAATTGAGCTGATTTCCACTGGTGGTATAAAAAAGTCGGAATTTGACTGCTAAATATTGTGAAAGTCTTCATGGGAAAATCTTTAAAGTGCGAAACTAAGGCTGCCCTGTAGAAATATGAAAATTCAATTGGCTGTACTAAGGTTGTCTAGAGTCAATGACTAGCCACGTTTGTCATCAATGCTTAGGTAAAATTCTAAACATAAGGCTTTTGTCTATCTTGAAACGTAGTTGAGGAATGTGAATAAAACTCATAGGAATGAATCCACGGCTTTAATGATCCCCTGGGAAGATATTTTAAATTGCCTGTCTCCACTCCTCCCCTCTCTGAAGTAAACTGACCTTACATGGCCACTTTTATACTCTTTTGTTACTTTTATAATCTTTACGTAATAAAACTGAAACCTTAAAAAAATAGATCTGCTGCTCAATTGAGGCGCAAGGAAAGTGTTTTGAGCCTCGCACCTTTGCTCAATCCTGACTTACAAGATTTTAAAGATTTGAACATAAATTTCTTAAATTTACGGAACAGGTCAAGATTTGGCTTAAAATCCTGGTGAAATATAGGTAATCGCATTAAAAAAAAGCCAATTAAGAAGAAATTTAAAATTTAAAAATAAAAATAAAATTGTTTTTGTCAAAATTTATATAGGTCTTGACATGTCACACATCCAATCTTCTAAGCACTTTAAATAAGGAAGTGGTAGAGATAGTAGCTTCATATCACCTTTTTGGGGTAAATCTAAGACCCTAAAATCATCCCTGAAAATTTCACTCGCATTTATTAGCTGCTTTTCAAAATAGCAAGAAGCTCCTCAACTTGAACTTTAACTGTGTTTTTGCTGTGTTTTCGATTCAATAAACCGAGGTAAAATACTTTGAATCCTAATCTACCCCCCTCCCCCTGGATCTGCCACTGACCTGTAGGCCATAGGAGTTTATCTCACTGAGACTAAGCTAAGTATCTTCGAATGTAGACAGAGAAACCAATTTTGCTCAGATCAAGAACTTGAATGCTGTCAGGATAACTGACAAGTACCCTAGTATAAAAAGGGAATGTCATCCCACAACACCCATATTTAGGCTTAGCCCAAAACTATTTACCAAAAATAATGGGAGATTAGGGAAGAGCCCCCCCCCCCTCCCCTTCCTTATGTTTATTTTAATGCTCACAGGAAGTTAGAAAACTTGGGCCTAAGTATGCACTTTTCAGGCCAACTCCACCCAAACCTACTAACCTTCCTCCTTAGAAGCTGGTACCCGATGTACATATTTTTATGAAGCTTCAAATCAATAAACTCAGTTGAATAAATCTTAAAAATAACTGTTTGTATTAACCATGTATTTTGTGAGAACTGGATGCATCTTTACGATCAAATGCAACACCACGCAGAATACTTGCCTCTGAAACAGAGAAGAAACGTCCATGATTCAGAATCATACTCGACCTCTGTCATTTCTGTAGCTTCCAATATTCTAATATTTGTTGGCAGGAACAAAATACCCTAGGCCTTGGCTATTCTACTTATAACGTCGTCACTACATTTATTATCTTTACTAATAATACTACCCATGTATGTCAAGCTATTACTTGATCAATCTTCTCGTTTGCCATCACTTCTTCACCTTCATTTATTCCTAGTCTAAGTAACTTAGTCTTCTTAAAATTTAATTTCGAACATATTTTTGTACCTTAAACTCTCAAAACCTCCAAAAAATCATTCAATTTGCTAACATTTTTTGCTAGGACACTAATCGTCAGAATATTCTAAGTTCTAGGAGAGTTTTGAGTTTTCATTTGATTCCAAGCTCTCCCATAGGCTTTGCGGTGTTTTTTTTTTTTTTTGAAAAAAAATCCATCAAAAAGATCCATACAAATAAGGATAGAACGTAACCTTATCTAACTCCTGATTCAATGTGGAACCGGCTGCTATGCTAACCTCATTTCCTACCTTAACCCCAACAATGTTGTGCTGATACAAAGCAATAATCATTTTAATGTATTTATCTGTTATACCATACAAGGGTAGGACCTTCACTAAAGCTCTTCTATCGGTCAAATCAAGCGCTTGTTCATAATCTATAAGGAAGAATGGCGTCTAATGACTCCAGGACTTCTCAACTGTTATACTAAGAGTGAAAGTTTGGTAAAAGTATCCTCTCAACTTCCTAAGAGCATACTGTTCTTCTCCTAAAACTTTATCTACAGAATCTCTAAGTCTGAAAAGTAGCATAATACTAAGTAATTTGCTTCCTATAAAAAACATTATAATGCCTAATTCCTAGAAGATCGGGAAGGGCTCAGCTTACAGGAAGTAAAAAGTTCTAGTACCCTTTTCAAATGGCTTAGAAGAATGGAGATCCACTAGCTCCCCTCTCACGCCCCATTTTTCTCCAAAGTGATCAGATAAAATTTTTAGATAGCAATTGTGCTCTGCGTAGTTCAAAGGTCCAATAACTATGACTTTGGGGATGACATGACCTCCCTCCTCCGAAGTCTCTGGGGAAAGAGCTTCAAGTTATGAAATTTTAGCATTATTTACATATATTATCTGTTATTGGGATGAATACAGACATTTTTGGCGATAGAAGATTTTCTGCAGGAGAGGGGGTGAGGGATATTTGCCATTTGAAAAAGTTTTTGTGTGAGGAAAATTTCTGAGGGTGAACTTTCCAGAAACAATTTTACACTGGGGGCTTTATTTTCTTTTTGTTTTGGACTGGGGAAATTTTCAGTGGGGCTGGAACCTTGGAGGCATTGTTATATGATCTTGGGACTATTTTCAACAAAATAGGTATCTCAAAATTTCTATTGGATGTAGGCTATTTGGGGAAAATTCGGTGTGGTGAAGGAGGTCTTGTGTCTCTCCAATCACTTTTGACTCTAAAAATGGCATTAGAACTTTTGATTCACAATCAAGTGAGCCCCCTGCGAAATTTATACGATCATGCCTTCCATAAGAACCTTATATGCTAATAATGGGCAATTAGCATAAATTAAAGCCCTTGTCCTGAGAGATTTGGGGTGAAAGTTTGAAATCTCCATAGACATAATTACTGGACCTTTCAACTGTGCTGAACAAAATGGCTATTACAAAATTTTGATTGGATGTATTTGGAGAAATGATGGGCGTGGGAGCCTGGTTGCCCTCCAATTACTAATTATTCTTTAAAAGGGCACTAGAACTTTCAATTTTTAATCAAATGAGTTTCTTTTGATGTTTCTACATCAACTGCTTTTATACAAATGCCTTGGTAAAAAAAAATAATAAATAAATAAAAAATTGTGGTCACATCGCTCTTTACTTATGCAGCGCTATTGCGCTGGCTATGAAAAGGATTTAGACATAACTGGTAATAGTTTTGGAAAAGATTCATCAAAAAAGTACACATAGTGCGTAAATTGACTGCTATAGAATGACTACAAGATCAAAGGCCCCTCAGAAAATCCCCCCTCCTAAAAAATTATCCCAAAGTGTAAAATTGAGCAGCTACAGAGAAAGTATGTAAAATTGAGATTACAAAGACAAGAAGGAATTTGGGAATATTCTACCAATAACTCAAAATATAGTTAAAATATGTGGTGTAGAATATCCTACAGAATAAACTTTCACATTTGTATTTTTCTGAATTCCTTTTTCGTGTTTTTTTTGGGGGGGGGGGGCGGGCAGAGTTATCATATCAGAATAAGATGAAAGTTGAAACTGGGGCTGATATAAACCCCAAAGGAAAAATTATTAGATGTTTCGAAGTTTTTGAACAAAACAAATATGTTAAATTTCCCATCCGATGTATTTTGGGAAAACAGATGTAGGAGGGGGGCTAGTAGTCGTCCAATCATTTGGTCACTAAATAGGGCACTAGGATTTCCAATTTCCGCTCAAATTAGCCCTCTCCCAATCTTTAAGACTTTAAGAACAATCATTCAATACGATCACCCCTGGGAAAAAAATTAATAAACACACATCTGTAATGTTTCATCTGGAAAACCAATAAAATCCCAAATTCTTGTAAACATGAGCTTGAAACCTCTGCAGTAGGGTTCTCTGATATGCTGAATCTGATATATAAGATTTTTATTAGGATCTCTTGAATTTGTGGGAATTTTTTTCTCCCTTTTCCGAAAATCAGGTAAGTTTTCTCTTGCTCGTAGCTTTTGATGGGTACTATTAAATTTAATGAATTTTATATATTTAGAATCAACATAAAAAGTCAATTTGTTTGATGCAATAATGATTATCAAAATTCCCTGTTTTTGAGTTCCGCCACTGTTGGTCCAAATCGTTGTTTACTTACAGTTCGCTACCGTGAACTGTTTGAAACTTGAATAGCCCTGTTGTATTATGAAATAAAAAAAACAATTTTTTTTTAACTGAAAGTAAGGAACGACGTTAAAACTTAGAACGAACAGAAATTATTCCGTATATGAAAGGGGCTGTCCCCTCCTCAACGCCTTGCTCGTTAAGCTAAAGTTTTTTATTGTTTAAAAAAAATAGAGTTTTTATAAATTAAAAATTTATAGTAAATAGCGATGCGTTTATGAGGGGACAGCCCCTTTAATATAAGGAATAAATTCTTTTAGTTTTAAGTTTGAACGTCGTTCCTTACTTTCAGTTAAAAAAAAAAACTTGTTTTTTTTTATTTCATTTGTGAAAGTTTACTAATTAATAGAGGTTTTGATTTTGACTCACCATGCATGATTAATTAGAACGAAATTTACATATCAATTTTACTTTTATTGGGTTAAATGGCTTTCTGGAAAGTTGTTTAATTTTATTTACGAACGTTTTTATTAGTAATAAATATACGTAACTTACGAATTAACTTACGTAACGAACTTCTATATTCATATAATTTTATACGTATATTAGGAGGTTTGCCCCCTAGTCAATACCTTGCTCTTTAAGCTAAAGTTCGAATTGTGTTCCAATTCTTTAAAAATGACCCCTTAATCACAAAGGCCGTTAATTAGAATAAATAGCTCTTATGAAAGTACTGAAAAATTTTGGCTTAAAGAGCGAGGCATTGACTAGAAGGTGAAACCAATCATATAGCTAATATTTTTTTGTTCGTTTTAAGTTTTGATGTTGCTCCTTACTTTCAGTTGAAAAACTTGTTTTTTTATATTTATTTTCAGATTTTTTTAAAAATAATGATGGGAAATCCGGCGCCCCCTTCATAGCAATGTCCCTTCCCCTTTGAAAACTTCCTTCATGAAAAGATCCTCCCATATAACCCCTGACCCACCCCACCCCCCACTACCAGAAAAAATTCCCCCTGAAAACGTCTGTATACTTCCCAATAACCAATACTATATGTTAACATTGGGTAAAGCTCATAACTTTCAGCCCTTCCCCTGGGGGCTTCGAGGGATTAAGTCTTCCTAAAAGACATAGTTAAAATATTTTCGACCATGCTGAACAAAATGGCTATCTCAAAATTTTGATCGGATGACTTTGGGAAAAAAATGAGCGTGAGAGGGGGCCTAGTTGCCCTCCATTTTTTTGGTCACTTTAAAAAGGGCACTAGAACTTTCAATTTCCATTCATAGGAGCCCTTCCACGATATTATAGGACCCCTGGGCCAATACGATTACCCCTGGGGGAAAAAAACAAACAAAAAAACAAATAAACACGCATCCTTGATCTTTCTTCTTGCAAAAAATGCAAAATTCCACATTTTTGTAGATAGGAGCTTGACACATCTAAATTAGGGTTCTCTGATACACTGAATATGATGGTGTGATTTTTATTAAGGTTCTATAACTTTTAGGGGGTCTTTCCCCTTTTTTCAAAAATCAGCCAAATTTTTCAGGCGCTTAACTTTTGATAGGTAGGACTAAACTTGATGAAACTTTTATATTTGAAATCAGAATTAAAATCTAATTCTTTTGATGTATCTATTGGTATCAAAATTCCATTTATTAGAGTTTCGGTTACCATTGAGCCGGGTCGCTCCTTACTTACAGTTCGTTACCACGAACTGTTTAATCATATTTCAACTTAATTCAAATAACATGGAGTCAAACTCTAAGTCGGAAAGGGAAGTTCCCGTTCTGACTCGGAGTTTTAGAAGGAACCAACTAAATTTAAAGTTGACAGAACTCCTTATTCCAAATAAGCAAGCAATAATTTAAGTAAAGAAGGTTTTCAAAACATCATTAAACCCTCTTCACAAAAAAGTACTGTGTGTCATCTACTAGGTGTTAATAAAAAGATTTTGTGCGTCCGAGTATCTTCAAGTGTTTTTTTTTTTTTTTTTTTTTTTTTTTTAATTCCTTGTCCACTTGGTCTTGTGAAGCCGTCCTGGCCGAGTGGATTGTTGCGCTGGATTTAGGATCCTTTGTCCGAGAGGACGAGGGTTTGTATCCTATTGTACCCAATTATTAGGTTTGGGACGGGGTCAGTGGTGTGACTCTTTAAGCTCAGCCAGATTCGACCCAATTTTAAATGGGTACCTGGAGAAATCTGGGGAAGGTAAACAGGAAGGGTGTGCGAAAGCACAGGATGGTTGAACCCCAACCCCCCATTGCACCTTCCTGGCTGAAGGGCCAAGAAACGGAGATCAGCGGTGCCGGTAGGGACTGTAAAGTCCCTTGCCTTATTCTTTACCTTCTTACCTTTACTTGGTCTCATACCCGCAACTACAGGGAATAATACCATTTCAAGCCTTGCGATCAAGAAATTGTCCACTAGGCGTACTTTGGAAGCTCTTTCCGCTTGAAGCCCCCCCCCTTCAAATATAATTCCTTTTTAGGCTTATGATGCCCCGTTTTGCCTTTTCCATCTCCGTGTGGGTAGACCTGTGAATGTAATATTTTATGCTACACATAAACTATTGTCACAGTAGGAGCATCACTATTACCCCCTGCCCTTATCACCAACAATAAAGGCGTGTATCAGATATATTCCTGGAAATCAAGAGGAACTAGATATCCATTTCTGTCTCCCCCTTCCCTAGAACTCGTTCCATGTTTATCTGAAAATTCATTGAGAGTTAGGATGTTTTGGCATTAAAATACACTTTTTGATGTATCCCCCTGTCTACAAATGATCACCGCCCCTTCTTCAAAACAGCTAATGCTTACCTACACATCATTGAATATAATTTTATGAAATATGAAGCAAAATAGTTAAGTTAAATGAATCTTTCAAATAAATATTAGAAACATTTTTCTGCAATAAGAGGGAGGTAACACCCTACAGCATCTTTGTTAAGGCTTAGCCAAAACGAAATAATATGAAAGATTAATTCCTACCCCCCTCATCAATTTTCCAATATTTATATAGTGGTTCATGGAGATTTGGACAATTTGAGCATTGAAATCTGCTCTTTTAGGCATCTGGCACCCCCCTGCCTGTAAAATGACCAACGGCCCCTCCTTCATAATAGCTGGTAAACGATTATACACTTTTCTTCTTTCTTATTATTTGTCTTAATTTACCCTAACGATGTTCAATTTTACATTCGGGGAGAAATATTCCGGGGAAATTTTGACTGTTGGAAATCCCAAAAAAATATTTCTGGAGCATTTTCTCCAGGAGGAACTATTTCCAGTGGAAACTTTTCAAAGGGAATACACTGAACCCTGAGCTCAAGGTGTACAGATGTTCCTACCATTACAGAATGGCATCTCACGATTTTTGCGGCCTTTTGCTTTAGGAATGACATGAACGTAGGCTTTTTGCTCGGAAGCATTGATGAACAATGAAGTAGTTTTCGCTGGCAAGGAAAATAGTAAAATGAATTTCTAAGCAGTGGCGGAACCAGAGGGGGGAGGGGGGGGGGGGTGCGCGCCCCCCTAGCCTAGTCTTAAGTAGTGTAGTTTACTTAATTAACTCAAGTTTGCGTTAATTAAACTTGCTCCTAACGCAAGTTTATCGGATCAACCTGTTTTGTCCCCCCCCCCTAAAAAATTTTTCAGTTCAACCTATTTCCCCCCCCCCCAAAAAAAAAAATCCTGGATCCGCCCCTGTTTTTTAGTGGGGGCAGGGGGAAGAACTACTGATAAGTTGATATATTGGACCATTCTTGAAGAATTCTTCACTATTTAGGTTTGATGTATTATGTACGGTTGCAATACAATATCCCATAAGGAATGTGTAAAACTGTGAAGAAACCAATCTGGGCTAAGATGGTCATTTTTAAGGCTTACTTTGTTTTTCAAATAAATTGTATTGAAAAAATTGTTTTTGGATACCGTTCAAATTACAACCTTTTTTTTATAGAATTAGAAGCTCCATTTCCACCTCAGAATGTCCAAATAAAAAAAGGGAAAGTTCGCGACTTCTATAAGCTTGAAAAAGAAATCGGAAGGTGAGATTTTTTTTATATATTTTCAGTTTATAAGAGCGTTTTTCATACTATTATATTAGCTTTTGTGGGAAAACTGAATGAAAAAGATGGGGAATTAAAAGTAGACTTTAAAATAGGGGATGGAGAACTGTTCGAAAATATCAACCGAACTTCTTGCTAAAGCGATTGCCAACTATGTACTTCATATTAAGATTAATAAAAAAAAAAATCAGATTATTCATTAAAAATTCATTAAAAATTCTGTATGCCAATTCCATGGCCCTTGCATTTCAGAAATAGGTCTTAAATAATTGGGTTAAAAAGTCAAACTTTAGTGGAAATAGCGAGGTGTTGGGGAGTTTGGTGCCCTCCTCATTTACGAAATAATTCCTCCTCGTTTTAAGTTATAATGTTGCTCCTTATTTCAGTTCAAAAACCATGTTTTTAAAATTTCATTTCTCATTGTTTTTCAAATCATCCCCAGGCCCAATCAAGATATGATTTGGGCCTGGCCGCGTATATCCGCAATTTCTTCTTATCAAACTGTAGCCTATACATCTATAATTGTAAGTTGATTGGTAGCGTCCCGATTTTGTAGTTTTTTTCAGCTTAAGAATTAGAATGTTGGATTGCTACTTAAAATTTTGGACAAAATTTGAATATTTGGTCAAAATTATCGATGAAATTTAGTTTTGTTGAATTATATTTTTACTACAGAGTTTTAGGTGGACGGAGAGGGGCATCAAAAATTTCAATCGATAGCAACTTGGTCCTCTTTGGGGCAAAATTGTAGTTTGGTTCACAAAATGGCAGAAAATACCAATCTCCCGCGGCACAATCCTTTTGGTAACTTAAAAAGGGCACTGGAATTTTTAATCTCCGGTAGAATGAGCCCTTTTCCGATCTTCTAGAACTGTTAATTCAATCCAATCACCCCTGGGAAAAAGTAAATAAACGTGCTTCTGTGGCCTTTCTTCTGGGAAAAATTGTAAAATTTCACATTTTTGTAGATCTAAATCCCAACAGCAAAGTTCCCGCCATCTCTACAGCAAAGTTGCATCTCTACAGCACAGTCTGCTACTGCTGTAATCGAAATCTCTACAGCAAAGTTTTTCTTTTGTATGCTGATTCTAATGGTGTGATTTTCATTAGTGTAACTTGCTTTTTTTGGAAAATGGTCTGTCCTCTTTTTTGAAAAATCAAGCAAAAATCCCCAGGCTCGTAGCCTTGGATGGGTAACACTAAACTTAATTAATTCTTTTATATTTGGAACCAGATGCCAAAAGAAAGATCGCCGATGCCTGTTTATGTTTAGATTTTATTTTTTTGTGAAAAACTGTAATAATTAATATTTCAATTTTCTGTAAATTATAGTAACAACGGACCAGTTATTCTTTGATATTTCTTTCAGTTTTGTAAAAATATCTATGTATCATGCTTGCAGCTATAGCTCCAACATAGTAAAGAGCGATTTATTTTTAAATTAAAATTTCTTGAGTTTTTAGAGAGTTAAGTTCGTGCCGTAAAATTTATTTATTTCATGACCGGTAAAGGTTATTGAAATCCTTACGAATAAATCTTTTATTTTTTGCTGACCACTTGAGGATTTTCCTGCTTCTATTCCTGTTTTTTTGCATCGACTTTTTATTTTTGATAAAGCGCTAGTTTTTCAAAATTCCACAGATATAATCAAAAACCAGTTTCTTTGCGACAGTTTTTCAAAAATATGTTGCATATACCAAGAAACAGTAATTTTTGTTCATTTTAAGGTTGAACTTTGCTCTTTATCTTCATCAGAAAAACCTTTTTTTTTAATTAGTTTCATATAGGATAATATTTCATAAGTAATTGAACACCTCGACACCTCGAAATATCTACAATAAATATTTCTTTAACTACAACTTCTCGAAGATACCTATAACAATATACTTTTTGGACTCACTATGTGACAACATTGCACATTTTTTATGGAAAAGTTTAAGAGTGGCGGGAAATATACCTATTCTTAATGTCATATTTTTACAAAACTCGTTTTCACTTCTTTAGCTTATTCCCCTGAGTTAGAGTAAGGCCTTTTTATTAGGTTTATTGTATACATCTAAAAAAATTTATCTAAAACGAGTGCCCTGTAAAACGCTAGTAGTAAGGCCATAGGGAATATGAACTGCACAAGAATATACAGTGCAGTTTGACAAGCACATTGCAAAAAGCGACAAATCCCTCTATATTATAGACCTATAAAGTGATCAAACATATTATACTTGGAGCCATGGACGAGATTGTGTACCGCAATAAGACTGGTTTCTGAGGCAACACCCACTTTTTGGGGCCAATCAGAGAGAGCGGAGGCTACTCCATATACGATAACTTGATTAGTAATTGGATTAAAATTAAAGAGGTGATTTTCATTGTAGTTCATATTAGTCAGAGAATTGAATTCAGAGAGAATAGTATATTTGAGACGATATTCGTAAAGAAAATGAGTGGAAAATTTACACTATTGGAGCTTGATGGTGGAGCAGGTAGCAGCAGCAATGATACAAGGGTGAGAGTAGCAAACCTGGCTGTGGAAATAACACAAGGGTGTAGATTAAGCCTTGAATGGGACGATATGTATGCTAGATATGGGATATCTTTAAGTAAATTTAAATTGGAGGAGCTATTATGTTTTGCTGTGAAACTGAACATTGTACATATAAATAGAACTCAGGCAGCATTAGATGCACTAGTGAAATATATTGATGAAAACAAATTGAATCAGTGATTATTATTGTTGCAATTATGCCCAATAAAACTGTTTCTAAATCAAAGATATTTTTCTTTCTATAGTAGGCTAGTGTTTTTTTAAGCAGAAAAAAGAATCCTGGTTAGTCTGAAGTTGGTTGTGAGAGTGTTAGGACTCTAAAAAATGTATAGATTTGAGAAAGAACTAATCATGCGGAATCTTGTGTTAGTGGAAAAACGTTTGATTCTAGACGATGATTTTCTTGATTTATCTATTCAAAGGAAGATATTTTCTCAGGGAATGCTTGTCGATATAATGAAAACTGATTCTCCATCATTAGACTATTTTAATGAAGCTTTTACTTTGTGGTCCAAAGGCATTTACACAATTTATTGACATATTAATCACGACACAGCAAAATGATATTGTGGATATGCTTTTAAACACTAGCTTAAAAATTTAGGAATTTTTTCATGATAAAGATGGTGTTCAACGATGATTTACTCCTCTGTCTCTCTATCCCACTCAATTTTTTGATAGTAGCTCAGTTTCATTTTGACGGTGAGAGTGTCAACACATGAAAAAATGTTCGAGAGTGTTAAGGAAAATATTAGATCTTCAGCAAGAGCCGTTGGTGAGGAATGAAAATCTCAGCAAAATGGGAAGGGATTCCAAAGGATGCGTACGCCTCATTCGCTCATCAGTTTCTATCCAGGTGGGAAGCGAAGGACATCAACAAGGACTTTGAGGAATAAAACGAAGAAGACCAATAGGAAGAAAAAGAAAAATATTGTTGGATCAAAGAAGGATTTCTTCTCTTAAGATGACTTATCTCCACCCACAAGGAATCACATCCATCAATCAGTTCCTCATTGAATCTGTTCAATGCTGAAAATGTTGATGTTAGTGTCAAGTATGGCTACTATGAACAATTTCATCATAGTAGCCATACATATATTTTTCTCTCGGAAAATATACACTTTCAAATATTTTCCAATGAAGACTATTTCATTGATTTGTCATCAACCTTTATTGATTTATATGTTGCGGTGAAGAAATAGTCAGATAATACAACTCCAACTGCTGCCGATGGTCTATCCTACGAAAACTGTATTCTACACAACCTGTTCAAGCAAATTAATGTATTTCTTAATGGAACTTTGGTTAGCACTAGCAATAATTTATCCAACTATGCAAGCTACATAAAATTTATGATGATGACACCAAAGGCAGATAAGGAGTTGAGAGGACAGTCATTGGGCTATGAATATCGATCAGGTGTTGATACTGACGGTGAGGTGACTACTGCAGTGACCCAGGAGTATCATTTAGTTGAAAAATTAAATCATAAGACATTCAATATATCCCAATGGTTACCCCCCAATGTCAAGATTGACATAAAGTTGCAACAAGCCCCATCGAATTTCATTTTGAGAAAAACACTTCTTGCAGCACCCGGTTCAAATGTCATTATCCCTTCGGCAATTCTTCATCTCCGAAAAAAACAGGTTATGAGCTCTGTTGCATTGCCAGTGGAAAAGCTAAGAGCCAATTACAACAACATTAAACTTCTTGTCCCCCATACGATCACCAATCAACGTCATATTGCCACTGGCTCTCGTAGTTATACCGATTCATCATTTATCAATGGGGAAATCGCATCAAAACTCACTTTGGCCTTTATGAAGAGTGGCAGAGCCGTTGGACCCTGGACTGCATCCCCCCATGATTTTAATTTTTGTTGGTCTATCTAGCCTTGTGTGCAAAGTGACTGGTATTCTACTGCATACTCTATCATTTGACAAAAAAGTTCTATAGAGCTCTGTATGAGTTGACCATGCACTCCCTAGATCATGACTCCCAACTATTTGAAAATGGAATAACCGTTTCAATGTTTTCAAAAAATCATGGTGTAATTGTTTTGGACCTGTCGGGGACCCAGGATAAGAGCATAGTACGAACAGGGAATGTAAGCATCGATTGCAGATTTGCCAATGCTTTGACTGAGATTTTCACGCTAATATCATTGAGTCAATTTGAAACCTATTGGGAAATCACACCCGACGGCAGGGTTCTACTAGACCTAGCATCATGAACACAAACCAAATAATCAGCGTATTTAATATGGATCCATACATGTCCCAGTACAAGTCCTATTGCATACCATCGGACTTCATTGAAAAAATTCCAAGTATTAACAATACCCTAATCCTTGATAATAGCAGTCCATCAACTTTGAAAACAGGCCATTGGCTATACATCTTTCAAACAGCGAAGAATATTGAATTTTTTTATCCTCTTGGCCTGTCGTATAAATTCTAAACTTCACGCATCGGCAACTTTATTGAGAGCAGTGGGAAAACTATTATTCAAAATCAAAGGAGAGTACAGGATTTAACGACTAAGACATGCGGCTTTCATGCACTACTCTTTTTCATGTTCAGATGTCGTGGCTATACCTACAAGCAGTTTCTCAACATTTACGTTGGCTTTCCTCGATTTAATGACTTTCTAGTGGAAAATATACTTACAAGCGTGTTTAATATTGACTTTAGTGCCCTACGAACAAAATGTTCTAAAAATGTATGTGAAATTGCTTATTAATAAAAATAATGTATATATATGATAAAAAACGACTTTTTTACTCTTTAGATTTCATCTTCTACTACGTATAGGTATTTGTCGAGAACAGCTAATGCAGGTAGATTATCTGAATTCACGGTATACTGATACTGATGTGCAGCAATGTCAGGGTCACATTTTATACAGTAGAGTTTAACTTCACTCTTATCATATCTTTTTGTATAGTCAATGATACTATTCTCATTCATTTTGTAGAATTCGCATGTTTTAATTTGCTTATTTGAAGCAATGTCACAAACGGTGTCCTCAAGTGGCGAATCACATTCCGTAACAGCCAAATGAAAATCAGTGGGCTTATAATCATAATGGCCATTGTCTTCACAACGATGACGTAGAAACCAAATTCTTTTGTTGCTCCAACAGTTGAATCGCTGACCTGGCTCCTCCTCCCAAAACAATCTAAAGCCACGACGATACCAATCTCTTAGTAATAAACTAAAATCACGTTTAGGATTCTTTCCAATTACACCAGGATATGTTTTCTCCCACTGATTACATTTATCATAGTGGCAATTAGAGCATAGGTGCCCTCTTGGATGAAAGTCACACACCCATTCAAGACAGGAATTACAACCTTTAATTTGTACGGCATATACTCTATGCAATTTACACGGGTTGCATACTCTGCACTTTTCATCATACTCATCATTCATTGTACAATTCTCACATCATGACCAGCTGCCAAGTATGTACATACATACTGGACATGTATGGAACATTTTTTCATGTGTTGACACTCTCACCGCCAAAATGAAACTGAGCTACTAACAAAAAATTAAGTGGGATAGAGAGAGAGAGGAGTCAATAATCGTTGAACACCATCTTTCTCATGAAAAAAGTCTTAAATTTTGAAACTAGTGTTTAAAAGCATATCCACAATATCATTTTGCTGTGTCGTGATTAATATGTCAATAAATTGTGTAAATGCCTTTGGACCACAACGTAAAAGCTTCATGCAATAGTCTAATGATGGTAAATTAGTTTTCATTATATCTACAAGCATTCCCTGAGAAAATATCTTCCTGGGAATAGATAAATCAAGAAAATCATCGTCTAGAATCAAACGTTTTTCCATAAACACAAGATTCCCCATGATTAGTTCTTTCTCAAATCTATCCATTTTTTAGAGTCCTGACACTCTCATAACGAACTTCAGACTAACCAGGATTCTTTTTTCTACTCTAAAAAATATACGTTAGCCTACTATAGAAAGAAAAATATCTTTGATTTAGAAACAGTTTTATTGAGAATAATTACAACAATAATAATCACTGATTCAATTTGTTTTCATCAATATATTTCACTAGTGCATCTAATGCTGCCTGAAGTATATTTATATGCACAATGTTCAGTTTCGCAGCAAAGCATAATTGCTCCTCCATTTTAAATTTGCTCAATGATATCACATATCTAGCATACATATCGTCCCGTTCAAGGCTTAATCTACATCCCCGTGTTATTTCCACAGCCACGTTTGCTACTCTCACCCTTGTATCATTGCTGCTGCTACCTGCTCCACCATCAAGCTCCAATAGTGTAAATTTTCCACTCATTTTCTTTACGAATATCGTCTCAAATAAACTATTCTCTCTGAATTCAATTCTCTTACTAATATGAACTACAATGAAAATCATCTCTTTTATTTGAATCCAATTACTAAGCACGTTACCGTATATGGAGTTGCCTCCGCTCTCTTTGATTCGCCCCAAAAAGTAGGTGTTGCCTCAGAAGCCCGTCTTATTGCATTGAACAATCTCGTCCATAGTTCCAAATATAACATTTTTGATCGCTTTATAGGTCTATAATATAAAGGGATTTGTCGCTTTTTGCAATGTGCTTGTCAAACTGCACTGTATATTCTTGTGCAGTTCATATTCCCTATGGCCTTACTACTAACGCTAGTTTTTCAGAATTCTACTGATATAAGGAAATGTCACAATTTAATTTATATAAGCTAGGTTTGAAGATATATGTCGCGTAAACCGTGAAGCAATAATTTTTCTTCTTTTCAATTTTGTTCCTTGTTTTCTTCGGAAAACTTTTTTTTAATTAATCTTAGAAAATGACGCCCAAGAAATTGGGGATTCAGAGAGAAGTGCTCCCACAAATATTGTTACGCTGCCATTGCTGTGGTTTTATTGGTTGAAATTTTATGTGGTTTTGGTCCTTCAGTCTCAAGCCAGCCAAAGAGTCCAGTTTTTTTTATCATTTAGTGTGTTTTTCATTTCTGTAAACACGCTCGTCCCTTACACGCGATGAACAAACATAAACTAAAGATGAAACCAAAATGAGAAACTAAAGACGGATTGAGATGAGTCTTAATTACCATAATAAGAACAAATAAGAAGCAAATAAGAGTAGGGTTTGAACCCCGTTAAACCCTCTAAAGGATAGAGTGTTTTTCGTACCCTACAAAAAACGATTTTAATTTCAAAGAATATGTTGTTAAATTGCCTGAAACTCCAGTAATAACGCCGATTAAAGTCAATCAAAATGATAATAAGGCTTTACAATTAAGTTGTCACAAATACGAGTGGGCTGTCCCCTTCCTCCCATATGCCTTCTTAGCGCAATTGTCAGTTGCGCTTTACATTTTGCTTTTTATTTGTCAAAAGATCAACCAAAGAAGATGAAACTCATGTTTCTATTTTCAAGGCTACAGAAAAAAAAAATTTTCTTAGACTGCTTACACTTGGGACTTTTAATTCTATTCTGTTATTTTAAAAGGATATTTTTCTGTTAAGACTTTGCCTTTTCACTATGTCTAGATCGACCATACAGAAAAATTATACCTAAAATAAAACTTTCAAAACGCACCTTGGTAATTTTTCAAACAAGCTATTTATACATTTGAAAGGATTCCATTTAGAAGGAAAAACAGATTGACAGAAATCCATAGCAGACTTGAATCGCAAAACTAGCTAGATTGTTCAAAATATGAGGATTTATAACAAAAAAGATTCCAGGATGTTTGAGGGATTTTCAATTAGGGTTGCTACTTAACCAATATTCTAACTACATAAACTCACAAGAAAACCATTATAGAAAAAGTAAAAGAATACATAAAATAATTCTATGAAACAGCAATTTCTGTATAGAGATGTTTGTGCTTGCACTTCACGTACCTATAAATTATGGGTGTTTCTAAGCATAAACATTTAATTCTGTATACTTGTTTGGAATTCAGGAAGACAATTGGGTACTTATTAAGAATCTAGAAAACACGCGAGAAGTGAAGTTTCGTTAATGCTAATGAAATAAAACAAAATAGGATGAAAATATAATAGTTTATGAACATAATTGGACTATATATTCGCGCATTAGGGGTGGGATGTGTTGGTAAAGCATAGCATATATTAAATACGTAACCTAACCTAGCTACCTTTTTTGCCCTTCAACCCTAAAAAACTAAAGTTTAAACATTTTTCACGGATTGAGCAATACCTCACAAGGCAGCGGAAACCTGTTTTTCATTAGGATTTCATTAGATCCTAGATGCGGTTCTTCGCGCGTTTTCTGGATTCTTAGTAAGTACCGACAATTGGCTTTTCCTTTATTATGTTGTAAATCCCAAGATCCATTTAAATATTCTATGAACAAGTTACTTTTTATAGCTTTATAATCAAATCTAATTTAATTTTTGACAAGTTTTAGTCTACTGTTTAAACCCTAACCTTGTTCGGAAATAACATATGGTAATGTTAAAACTTGTAATGTATTGAAAATTTCACGGATTTTTTTTACTCTAAACACTAATTGAAAAATTTTGTTTCAAATCCAATTCATTTTTTACTTTGTACGAAAGTAATCATGTCAATTTTATTGCTCCTCCGCGATTAAAACAAATATTGGAAAATACATACTTTAATGATACCTCCCTAAGATTCTAAGGGAGAGATAGTTGTAAAATATAAAATACATCTATGTTTAAAACAACGAAACTAGTGTAAAGTGTTTTTGTGAGTAATAAATAAATTATTATTAACATTATTATTATTATTATATATAAAAGATATTGTAAGATACGAAACATTTTTGGTATAACTCAAAAGCTACTACACCCTAATAACCTTTTCTGTTTACAAGGAACATCAGATCAACATAAAAAATGTTTTTGTGACTACTGTAAAGAATATTCTGACTTCCCGGGAGCCGTTCTTCTTTTTTTGCCACCAGTAATTTCTCTAGTAGTTTGCCTTTCCAATCATAGGCTGCCTTGTCATTAATTTCAATTTCATAAATTGTAATATTTGGAAAATATGTTTTATTCACTTGTTGCGGAATATACTGTCAGCTCAGTATAAAAAATTGTTCAACCTTCTTTCTAAGCTAAAATTTTAATGTGTGATAAGAATTAAAATTTGACAAAAAAATATATTTATGCTTGGACAAATAATATTAATTTTGGATGCTTAAAGTAAGTATGATGTATGTTTTTGGGTACTTCTCTGTTATAGCGACCCCACTCAAGAAGTGGCGTTAGGTTAACTCTAAGGAAATATACCAAAATATCATGAAAATATAATACTTTAGAAACAAATTTGGGCTATATTTTTGCGCTAAATAGGGGGTGGGGTGGGGAAAAAATTTATCGGGTCTGCTTACAAAATGCGTTAGTTATAATTATTCTGCACATTATGAAATGAACGAGCCCCCCCCCCCTAATTTGCAAATATATACCACAAGTTATATATTTCCCATCTATTCTGTCACTTGTCTTTGTCTTGTCTCACGCTAAGCTGAAAGATACTAGCGGAAAAAAACGGTTCTACAGTGCGTCAATAAATGAAGAACTTAAATGGGGCTGCTATAACAGATAAGTACCGTTTTTGGCAATAAAATAAACCATGGAAAACACTGTCGACTCATTGTTTCACCAATGAAAAATTAATTACCAACTATAACTTAAATCTTTAGGCCCATGTCAACTTATTTCAAATGGCTGCAATGTTGCGAGTAATTTAGCCAGCTAATTTATTGATAGTTTAAACTGTTAAGATTGGGAAAATAAATGCATAGTTAGTAGAGCTTGAATGTTCAGTAAGCCTTGAACTTGAGAATAGTTTTGTTACACTTTGGCAAGCTGGCAGTAATTTAAAATATATGTACCAATATACGAAGCATTTTTTGAAATGCTTCAAGGGTTTAACCAAGCCAAGTGATATTTTTTTTTCTTTTTTTTTTGAAAATGGATAGTAGATTCGGGCCTATAGATGAGTTACAATAAACTAAGGCTAACTGTTAAATTTTGTGGTCGTTTTTGCCCTTAATCTGCAGGATTAAAAGAAATAGAAAATATAAATCCATAAATTTGCAATATGTTCTTTAATAAACATTTTGGATTGGCCTGAAAAGAGAATTCTCTTTTTGGTTCCTTTAGATGCTTTAAGGCACTGAATTTAGATCAGATTAAATAAAAATAGGACTCGTTTTTCTTATGAAAGTTGAGTTTTAACCTAAAACGAACGCAAATTAGCTTATATAGGAAGGATGCCTCCGCCTCATAAACCCTCTGCTTGACCTGCTAAAATAATATAGATATATTAACTACATAAAAACAAATGAAAGCAATACTCAAATGAAAGCAATGGGTGACATTAAAACAAAACGAACAGAAATTACTCCAAATGTCAGGGAGGCTATTTTCTCCATAATCTGTTCCTCTTTACACTGAAGTCGTATAGTTCTTTAAAATTACTTCTTATTCCATTGAAGATTTAATGTCGCTCTTAACTTTCATTTGAGAAAATACTTGTGTTTCATTTGATTTTCGTTTCGTTTCTTCTAGCATACCCGGGGTTACCATAATTGTGAGGTGAGTTGCACTCAAACCCGAATAAAATTTAGCGTTTGCCCAGCAATGGTTTGAGAAAAAGAGCTTATTTAACGTATTTGCTTTTCGAAATTAAGTTTGATTATCCAAATCAGGCTATCATCTCTTCAATATCAGGGATGATTTTGCCCCTTTGCAGGAGCTTAATCTGCTATAGCACAGGGGACAGCTGCATCCAAGACCCCAGTATCCCCCCCAGCTGAAAAATGCGTCTTCAAAATATCTTAAAACTAAGATAAACATACAGAATTCAAGCATCTACAGAAACAGATCAGTTTTCTTGACTTGGGAAATTCGCCTCCAATTTTGCCCCCCCCCCTCTCATATTTTGAAAAAAATTCACCCCTGCTCGTAATGCCAACTCAATATATATTCTCTTTAAACGACCAATAATTGCATATGCATAGATGTATGTATATTTTCTCGAAAACGGCTCCATATATTTTTTTTTTTTGAAAATTGGCATCATTGGTTTTTCTTGCCTAAAAACAAACGATCTATATATGTTACGAGTTCGAGAAAATACGGTAAGAGCGTTAATTTTGGAAGAAAAAAAATCCCACGAGGGATATGATATTTATGAGTATATTTCAAGAGAGTGAATTACATCATATCCCCCATCCCCAGGAATGACCGTATCGTTTTTAGTGTCTATGACGCAGGCAACATAAGGAACATAGCTAAATATAAAATAACGAAGTTTAATGAGTATATTTACAAAAGGTATTTTAAGCAGTTTAGTAATGCCTAGAGTACAAATGCCTAGAATAACCTACACCATCAAATGTGACAAAAACCAATCCGATTAGCTAAAGTAAAGGTTATTGAAATAATGTCAGAAGTAATGATGCACTAAAATGAAGAACAAAGAAATATATGGTTAGAGTTCTTGCGAAAGCGACAATTACAACGATTCAAAACTGAAAGTGATGGAAATATGCGATTAGAAGATAAGCATCAGCGGAATTACAAGTGACAGCGAGAATCAGAACGTGTCAAAGATATTTTGGAAAATTGGCATCCTAGAATTTTTTGGCCTGCAAAAACGATCTGCATAGATCACCAGTTTGAGAAAATTCATTTAGAATTTTAATTTTGGAAAAAAATTTCTATGAGTGACGTCCTTTTTATGAGCACATTTAAAGAGAATAAATTGCATCCTTCCCTTCCCCCCAGGAGTATTCGTATCGTTTTTATATCTATAACGCATGCAACATTACGAAAGGAATATAGATAAGTATGAAGTACCATGTGCAATAAGTCTATTTACAAAAGGCGTTTTAAGCAGTTTCATAATGCCTAGATGACACATGAACAACCTAGACCATCAAATGTGACAAGACAAATCTGATCAGTTATGGTAAAGGGCATTGAAGAAATTTCTGAAATAATGATAAGGGAAAATGAAAAAAAATAAATGTGGGGGTAAAAGATATTCTACAACGAGAACGAAGAAAATACATGATTAGAATATACGCGGCAGTGACTATTACAAGCAACAGCGAGAATCAGAATGGATCAGTAATGAAAGTGACATACACAGCTACAATTTCAAAGAGAGTTCATATATGCGCTAATAGATTTTAATAAGTGATTTTAAAATTAATACATTTCGTATATTTAGAATCAGCTTGAATAATACATTTTGTTGTTGCGTATCTTATAATCGAAACTTATTACATTGACGAGAGTTGCTTTATACTTACAAATGGTTACCACGAACTCTTTGACACAAGGTTCTCTTAAATGTAAGAAAGGCTCTCCTCCAACTCCTCCAACTCCTTTGTCTCTCCTCCAACTCCTGTTTTTTATTTACATTTAATTGTAATATTCGTGTAACAATGCTTCGACAATGATATTCATCCCTGAAAAAGACGCACAACTCGAATATTTTTTAGGAAGGTTGGAGATTGGAAAAGCAAAAATTTTTATAGAGTAATCAGATTCACGATTTTAAAGTGAATTGCTTGAACCAACCTATTTTGTATGCATGTTCCCAAGGACACCAGTAGGGGGCAACTTCCCAAGGGGAGTAAGAAGACATTGAACATTGTATTTAAATAGGAATTATTAAACATAATTATCATTTAAATTCTGTGAAAACAAAGCTTCTGGCAGCATTTGCCAATCCCCCCAATAGTTTTCTGGTGATGCTCATGATATCTCACCCCACTTTTCCAATCCTGTTTCGGTAGGAATGCGAATATTACCTTTCATGCTACATTAAAAAAGATTGCCCTATTGGGAAGGTTGGTATCCCCCTATCACCATTATTGAAGACAAGACCAAAAGCCTTCTTGGGAACCTATAGGGACTTGAGACAGGGTTTTATAGTAGAATCAATAGGGTTTCTACTCTTCGAATGCGCTAGTGAGAGGTATTCCTGTCACTGAAATCAAATAAAAGACCCACAGGTTTTCCAAATGAAAGTAATGAAAAATTTTAAATCTTGGAATGAGCAGAAATTGTTCCGTATATGACGGATGCTGCTGCTTCCCCTACCCTCGCTCTTTACGTTAAGTCTTTCAGTTTTTTTTAATAATACTTCTCATTCTAATTCAAGGTCCCTTATGACCTTGAATTTCACAAAAATTCAAGCTTTACTGCAAAGAGCGAAATTTGAGGTAGGGGTGGGGCAGCCCTTCTCATATACAAAATAATTTCTGCTCGTTTTAACTGTTAATGTTACTACTTACTTAAACTTGGAAAAACTTGTTTCTTCTATTTAATTTCTGACCGCTTTTCAAATCATCCCAAGAAACCTCTCCCCTCTCCCATTCCCCCATTGGAAACATATCTTGCAAACATTTCTTCCTCCGGAAAATCCTCTCCTTAGACCCCCCTCCACAGAAAATTCCTTTTGGCTTGATCTTTTTTCTGGTCAAAAATAAGAAATTCCACATTTTTCTAGATATGACCTTGAAACTTCTACAACATAGCTCTCTAATACACTGAATCAAATGATGTGATTTTCATTACAATCTCTTCACGTTTTGGGGGTCTTCCCCTTTTTCAGAAAATCAGGCAAATTTTCAGACAGATTATTGAGAAATTCAGGAATGAATATAAGTATATATTAAACTGTTAATCCATATTTATTTGTTCTTTTCAGTAAATAAATGAAATGTTTTTGAAGTTTCTAAGACAACACTTTCTATAAAAACCTTATATGCCCCAGAGCACAAGTTACAACATTTGCCCTGGGGGCTGTGGGAGGTTTGTCATCCTCAAAGACATAATTTCCGGACCTTTCAACTACGTTGAACAAAATGGCTATCTCTAAATTTTTATTGAATGTTTTCGGGGATATGGTGGGCGTGAGAGGGGGGGGGAGTAGTTGCTTTCCAATCACTTTTGAATATTAAAAAGGGCACTAGCCCTTCCCAATTCCAATTGAATGAGCCCTTTTTGAAGTTTCTACGATAACATTTTCTACAAAAACTTTATATGCCCCCAGGGCATAACTTAACACCCTTACCCTGATTTTTGTGGGGGGGGGCTCTCATCCTCAAAGACCTAATTTCCAGAACTTTAAACTACGTTGAACAAAATTGCTATCTCAAAATTTTGATTGGATGTGTTTGGGGATACGGTGGGCGTGAGAGGGGAGTTAGTTGCGCTTCAATCACTTTTCACTATTAAAAAGAGCGCAAGCCCTCTCAATTTTCAATCGAATGAGCCCTTTTTAAAGTTTCTACAACAGCGTTTTCTATAAGAACCTTATATGCCTCAAGGGCATAACTTACAGCTCTTGCCCTGAGGGTTATGGGGGGTTTTAATCCTCAACAACCTAATTTCCAGAACTTTAAACTATGTTGAACATAATGGGCATCTCAAAATTTTGATTGGATGTGTTTGGGGAAATGGTGGGCGTGAGAAGGGGGTTAGTTGCCCTCCAATCACTTTCTTCTATTAAAAAGGGCACTAGCCCTTTCAATTTCCAAACGAGTTAGCCCTTATTGAACTTTCTACGACAACCCTTTCTATAAAAACCTTATATGCCCCAGGGCATAGCTTACAACCCTTACCCTGAGGGCTGTAAGGGGTTGTCATCCTCAAAGACCTTATTTACAGAGTTTTCAATTACATTGAACAAAATGGCTATGTCGAAATTTTGATTTGATGTGCTTGGTGAAATGGTGGGCGTGAGAGGGGGGTTAGTTGCCCTCCAATCACTTTTGAGTATTTAAAAGGGCCTTTCAATTTCCAATTGAATGAGCCCTTTTTGAAGTTTCTGCTACATCGCTATTTATAAAAACCTTATATGCCCCCAGGGCATAACTTACAACCCTTGCCCTGAGGGCTCTAAGGGGTTATTATCCTCAAAGACCTAATTTCCAGAACTTTCAACTACGCTGAACAAAATTGCTATCTCGAAATTTTGATTGCATGTGTTTGGGGAAATGGTGGGCGTGAGAGGGGGCTTAGTTGCCCTCCAATCATTTTCACCTATTAAAAAGGGCACTATCCATTTCAATTTCCAACCAAATGAGCCCTTTCTGAAGTTTCTACGACAAAGCTTTCTATAAAACCTTACATGCCCCAAGGGCATAACTTACAACCCTTGCCATGAGGGCTGTGGAGGGGGGGGTTGTCATCCACAAAGACCTAATTTCCAGAACTTTCAACTACGTTGAACAAAATGGCTGTCATAAAATTTTGACTGGATGTGTTTGCGGAAAGGTTCGGCGTGAGAGGGGGGTTAGTTGCCCTCCTATCACTTTCGACTATTAAAAAAGGCACTAGCCCTTTCAATTTCCAATCAAATGAGCCCTTTTTGAAGTTTCTACGACAACACTTTCAATAAAAAACCTTATATGCTCCCAGGGTATAACTCACAACTCTTGCCCGGAGGGCTTTGGGGAGAGTGTCTTCCTCAAACCCTTTTCAAAGTTTTTATGACAATTCCTTCGATACGAAGTGTCCTGGTCTAAAGGATAAACATTGTGCCAACATCGTTGTGCCAACATCGTTCTTTACTTAGGCAGCGCTATTGCGCTGCCTATGATAAATAAAAAAATTCTACTGAAACTAAGGAACAGCATTAAAATTAATAACGAACAGAAATTAGTCCGTATATGAGGGGGGGGGGGGGCTGCCCCCTCCTCAATACTTCACGCTAAAGTTCTCTCTTCACGCTAAATCTCTCTTCACGCTAAAGTTTTTAGAACTCTTAAAATAGCTTCTGATTCTAATTACACGGCCCTTGTGTTTCAGGAATCGTTCTTAAAGAATTGAGACGAAAGATCGATATTTAGCACAAGGAGCGGTGTATTGAGGATTGTGCAACTCCCTTATATACGGAATAATGTCTGTTCGTTTTAAGTTTTAATGTTGCTCCTTACTTTCGCTAGGAAAAACTTGCTTTTTTTTATTTAATTTCTGATCGTTTTTCAAATATTATCAGGACATCCATTCCCTCCGTGAAAATCCCGCCACGATAAATTCCCTCATAAGAAGTGCCTCCCCTTAAAGTTCTTCAGTAGGGAAGTTACCCCCAGACAATTCCGTCATGGCCACGAATACCCCCAATAAAATTTCTTGCTTGCGATTACCCCTGAAAAATACTCCTTGTCATACTTTCATTTGAAAAAAGACTTGTTTTTATTTAATTTCTGATCCTTATTAAGTTCAAGGGAGACCCCCCCCACCCCGTGTGGAAAACATTTCAAGGAAATCTTCCCTCCCAATGGAAAGTTTCTCCCGCAGAAAAATTTCCACATTGTGAATTTCTCCTAGTGCTAATTCCCCCATGGAGAATTTCACCCGTGGGAAATCCCCTCCTCACGAAAAAATCCCCTAGTGAATTAAAATTCCGCTGAAAATTTCCCCTGGACAATCCCCCCAAAACATCTCCACATGTAAAATGGGGTTGCCAACAAGAAAGTAGGACAAATAAAACAAATTCATTATACGAACTCGGACAACTTCCCCCAGTGTAAAATTTTGAAAGGTTCATCCCCGAAAACTTCC
This sequence comes from Artemia sp. Qi Xiang Cuo, assembly GCF_049724085.1. Classification (NCBI taxonomy): domain Eukaryota; kingdom Metazoa; phylum Arthropoda; class Branchiopoda; order Anostraca; family Artemiidae; genus Artemia; species Artemia sp. Qi Xiang Cuo. The sequence goes on from NC_142795.1 coordinate 46,789,247, forward strand.
ATCCGAATTGAAAACTGTTCCCGTAGAAAATTCATCCCTAGAAAATTTCCCCCTTGAAAAATGTCGGTATACTTTCCTATAACAAATACTATATGTAAATAATGGGCAAATTTCTTAACTTACAGCCCTTTCACCGATGGCTCTGGGGGGTTATGTCATCTCCAAAGACATAGTTATTGTACATTTCAACTATGCTGAGCAAAATAGCTATCTCAAAATTTGGATTAGACAACTTTTGGGAAAAATGGCTTGGGAGGAGGGATAGTTACCCTCCAATTTTGGGTAATTTAAAAAGGGAACTATAACTTTTAACTTCTGTTCGAAAGAGCCCTCTCACGATATTCTAGGACCATCTGTTTGATACGATCATCCCTGTGAAAAACACAAGACAAAACAACAACAAATAAACACGTATCCGTGATCTTCTGCCAAAAAACACAAAACTACACATTTTTGCAAATAAGAGATTGGAACCTCAACAGTAGGGTTCTGTGGTACGCAGAATCTGATGATGTGATTTTCATTAAGATGCTTTGACTTTTAGGGGATGTTTCCCCCTTTTTTCGAAAATCTGGCATATTTCGTCAGGCTCGTAACCTTTGATTGGTAACACTAAACTTGATGAATATTGTTTTGAATGAGCATGATAAGCCAATTCTATCGATCAAATCTATTGATATCAAAATCCCGTTTAAAAGATTGTCAGTTGCTATTGAGCCGCGTTGCTCTTTAGTTATAGTTAGTGACAGTGAACTATTTGATCTTAGTCGTGATGGCAATTTTTTTCTTTTCTTTTATGTTTTGAGAAATAAAAATACATAGCTCTAAATAAAAATTGTTTTCAGTAAAGTCCAAAATATGTTCTGGCCCTTAGAAGGCCTAAGCATTGTTAGCCTTACACTTTGTGATAGTTTTTGCTGGTTATGAGATTACTTTGTTGTTTGTAGTAAATTAAACAAAAGAAAACATGCTTTTCAACTGAAAGTAAGGAGCAGGATTAAAACTCAAAACCATCAAAATTTTTCATTATATGAAGAGGCTGCCTCCCCCTCTTCAATACCTTACTCTTCACGCTTAAGTTTTTTAGAGCTTTTAAAAAAGATTCTTATTCAAATTGAATAGCCCCTGTATTTCAGGAGTCGTTCTTAAGAAGTTGGGACAGACAGTCAAACTTTAGCGTAAAGAGTAATGTATTGAGGAGATGGGAGACCCCTTCATATACAGAATAGTTTCGGTATGTTTTGAGTTGTATTGTTCTTCCTTACTTTCATTTGAAAAAACTGTTGTTGTTATTTTTTTTTTTTTTTTATTTCTGATCGTCTTTCAAATAATGCCGGTAAATCTGGCTCCCTCTTTATGAAAACTTTCCTCTCCTAATGGAAAACTTCTCTGTGGAAAATTCATCCAACGCAAAATCCCCCCCCCCGTAAAATTTTCTCTGGATAATTCTATCCTCGCTGAAAATCCCTCTCCCGTAAAATTTCTTGTGGACGATTCCACCTGAGAAATTCTCCTTGGCATACTATCATTTAAAAAAGACTTTAATATCTAATCGTTATTCCAGTACCTCCCAAGACCCCCCCCCCTTTTCGTGAAAAATTTCTCCCGGAAATCCTCCCCCCCCCCTAGTGGGAAGTTGCTTCTGCGTAAAATTCCTCTATGGAGAATTCCTCGTGCAGAAAATACCCCATAGAGAGTACATCCCTTGGTAAATCCCTCTCCCCCCCACTGAAAAATCCCACAGACATTTCAAAACCCGCTGAAAATTTCCCACGGGCTATTCCTCCGAAACATGTCCACACGCAAAATTGACTCAGCAAAGATAAGTAACACAAATAAAAAGAATAGGAATTCAGTTCCCCAGTGTAAAATTCCCATGGAAAGTTTAAAATTCCCCTGGTTCAATACGATCATCCCATGATCTTTCTTCTGGCATAAAATGCAAAATTCCCCGCTTTTGCTGAGGGGAGTTTGGAACCTCTACAGCAGGATTCTCTGATACGCTGTACCAGATGGTACTCTTTTCATTAAGATTCTTTGACTTTTTGGGGGTGTTTCCCCGTTTTTCGAAAATCAGAAAATTTTCTCAGGCTCGTAGCTTTTGATGGGTAATATTGAATTTAATGAATCTTTTATACTTGTTATCAGCATAAGAAAACAACTCTTTTGATGTATCTATAGATGTCAAAATTCTATTCTCGTTTGGATTCCTCTATCTATTCGTAGTGATTTATGGTGGTATTTTCTTGAAATAAAAAAAATAATAAACAAATAAACAAGTTATTTCAACTGCAAGTAAGGAGCGATATAAAAACTTAAAACGAACAGACATTAGTACATATATGAGGGGGGTCACCCCCTGCGTCAATACCTTGCTCTTTACGCTAGAGTTTGAATTTCGTCCCAATTCTTTAAGGATTACTCCTGAATCACAAAGGCCGTTTAATTAGAATAAATAGCTCTTTTGAAAGTACTAAAAAAAACTTTAGCGTAAAGAGCGTTTAGTAACACTCTCAGTGAAGCACTAGTCGGATATTAGCGTAAAGCGTGGACGGTTATGGGCGTGGTTGCTTAAGAAATTTGTGTGGTAGCTTAACAAATTTCATTAATAAGAAATTTGTGTTTGCATTAAGTTTGACATCACTCTTCACTATTATTTGAAAGACCTTGTTTTTATGCAGGGTTACCCAAAATATAACGTAGGCTTTTCCCAAAAGATCCTCTCAATACCTCATTCTCTCAAACAATATTTAACTTTTGCAAGACAATGCTTTGAAAATGATAATCACGTCTGAAATATTTCTGACTCTAAAAAGCTATTTAAATAAAAAAACGGGCTTATTCAACCGAACGTAAGGAGCAACATTAAAACATAAAACGAACATAAATTATTACGTGTATGAGAAGGGTTGCTCCTCTTCAACACCTCGCTCTTTACGCTAAAGTTTTTCAGTACATAAAAAAAAGCTTCTTATTGTTCTAGTTAAACGAACCTTGTGTTTCAGGAGCCATTCTTACAGAATTGGGACAAAATTCAAAATTTAGTGTGAAGAGCGAGGTGCTGAGGAGGAGCAATCCTCCTCATATACGTATTAATTTCTGTTCGCTTTAAGTTTTAATGTTGCTCCTTACTTTCAGCTAAAAAACGTGTTTTTTATTTAATTTTTGATGGTTTTCTAAAAATTTCCAGGATATATGGCTCCAACTCCTCGGAAAAATCCCTCCTCCCCATAGATATATTCTCTAGACAATATCTTGGTGAAAATTTATCCCGAGCAATTACCCTTAAGATGTTCACGCGTAAAATTGAGTCGCCAAAGAGAAAGCAAGCCATAAGAAGAATTTCGTATAGGAATTCTGGCAAATTCCCCCGGTGTAAAACTTCCCCCGAAAAATTCACCCCCTGGAAACTTCATCCCAGCAGAAAATTCATTCCCTCCCCCCACATCCGAAAAATGTATACATACTACCCAATAACAAATACTATTCGTAAACTGTGGGCCTATTCGTAACCGCGAGAGAGGGCCTATTTACCCTCCAGTGTTTTCTGTCAGTTAAAAAGGATACTAGGTCTTTTAATTTCCGTGTGAATGAGGCCTCTACCGGTATCCTAGGACATCTGGGTTGATACGATCACCCTTGGAAAAAATAAAAATAAATAAACACACATCCGTGATCTTTCTTCTGGCATAAAATACAAAATTCCACACTTTGCAGATAGGAGCTTAAAACCTTTACAGTAGGGTTCTCTGATACGCTGAATCTGACGGTGTGATGTTCGTTAAGATTCTGTGCTTTTAGGGGGTGTTTTACCCTTTTTTCGAAAACCAGGCAAATATTCTCAGGCTCGTAGCCTTTGATTGGCAAGACTAAACTTAATGAAACTGATCTATTTCAAATCAGCATAATAAGCCGATTGTTTTTATATATCTATTGGTATCAACATTCCTTTTTTAGAGTTCTGGTTACTAGTGAGCAGGGTCGTTTATTACTTATAGTCCGTTACCATGATATGTTTGATTTCTCAGGGGCAGGGATCAAGAGAGTCTGTGATTAAAGAATGATTTATCAGATCACCATTAAAAAAAATAATAAAGAGTATCTTCTACCAGAGTCTGGTCCTCGGTGACACTCTCCCCATTTCACATACCTCTCAGCCGGCAAGAGATTGAGCGGTAACTTTTATTTTTACCATCAAAACATTTCAGCAATAGAAGTTAAGCTGTAATCCATTTAACATTTGAATTCTACGATAAATCCAAATATCTGTACTGACCTGAGGAGTATTCGCCAAAATGATGGACAGATTTGGGCCCATAATTAGAGCAACAGTCACACCCTCCTAACAGGCGGTGCAAGATTAGGCAATGCGTTGTATTCATAGTATTTTTGCACACAATGTATACAATATGTCCTTTAAAATCGTCCATTTCATATGGATTGCAAACTTGTTTAGGGATGAATGCACCAACAAGCGCAACTTACAGCGCTGTGACTTCTGAAGCCTAGGAAACTGCCTAAATTGCTTTACCAGAAACCTCAACATAAAAGGAATATAGGCAAATTAAATTCTAACCATGTTTAAGAAAGGACAAAAAAATGAACTGGCAACGTCTTATGAGCTAACTATAAATGTCTTAATAAAAAAAATGGTTTATCGCTGGTAAATGCGCTTGTGAAACAGTTTAACACTGTTTCAACATCTGTAATAACCCTCTTTAAAATATACCGATATTCAGAAGGTGAAGAATCTGGAAAGATTAACGACACTGACTCACTGAATATATTCTCTTTTTAGAGGAAAGTTTGGCGTCGTTTACGAGTGCCGCGAAAAAACCAGTGGGCTCCGACTGGCTGCGAAGTTTGTCTCTGCTACAAAAAAAACTGATAGATTAGCTGTTGAACGTGAGATTGAAATAATGAAAAGTCTCATTCATCCAAAGCTCATCCAGCTATATGACGCCTTTGATGACGGCCTGAAAGAAATGTGCTTAATTCTTGAACTGTAAGTTTCTGAAATAGTCTTAATTCCTCGTTTGGAGTAGTCTCTTTTTTAAAGGATTTTCTACGAAAAAGACATCATTCCGTAGTTGCGTACAGGTGGTATCATGGGCGGTTTCCCTTAGAATTAGTTTAAGCAAACCAAGTCTTTCTAACAAAATTAAAGAGCAAAGTTCAAACTTAAAACGAACAAAAATATATTTTTAATATATTTTATATATTTTAAAATATATCAGTCATGTCATCGATAACCTTTTTAAGACAATGACACTCATAATCTCTATGATAACGACTCACTAAAAAACTAAAGCAGCTCACTATTCAGTAAAGCGCCAGTTTTTCGAATTCTACCAACAATAGAAAATATCAGAGTCAGTTTACTTAAGCTAGTTTTGTTGATATTGCTTTTTTTAATTTTTTATCATTAAAAAAAAACTACAAATCTTACAAAAACATCTTCCGTTGAATTAGGCAATAACACTAACACTAAATACAGATTTTACTTCCTACCTCCCTTAAACTTATCCACAAGATGTGCGCAACTTTGTCCCATAACTAAAAAGTCTGAAGGGTTTTTTATCACTTTTTTTTAATACTTGTGCAAAAATCAAATTCAATGATTTTCATGGAAATAAGAGTAATTAACATCATATTCTCCAAAAAAAAGCAGAAACAAAAAGGCAGAAACATCATATTTTCATTAGGAATGTTTTTTTTCAAAACACTTTTTTTTATTTTCACTTACTAAGGGGGCTGGGAGGGGGAACATACAATAGGGGGATTTTGAAACTTAAAAAAAAACATTAAATATCTCTTTGCGACCTTGCAGTAGCCCACTAGCAATGCCAAAGACAAAATTAGAAATAAATGGTGAGTTGCACGCTAACCATGCAAAAAAAAACGACTTTTTCCTCTTAGGGGACTCAAAACCACCAGTTGAGGGTTGGACCTTCTATGCTTTGTAGCACAAATTGACAGAAATTACCTCTTTGCTGCTGTGACACGCGTGGTCTTCATCGGCTGACGATTTATCAAAAAGTTTGGTAATCACTACAGCATTCATGTCGTTATCAGGTGACGATTTAGGAACAAGAACGAAGTTAGCTTTGGCATTCACGTCATACTTTAGAGCTGTTTTTCAAGATTGGGGAGGCTCTGAAAACCTTTCTTTCTAGGGTTTTAGACCATGGCAAACCGATCTCCCCTTTTATATTCTGTGTTTCCCAACAGATTGACTCATTTTGGGAAAAAAATTGATGTTTCGTGGCAAAAAAGGTAGAAAAAGCCAATGGGGGCTTTGAAATCTCCTGTTTTCGGCTGGCAGCATCACTTGACGATTTATTAATAAAAACGGAGTTAGCTACGGAGTTTACGTCATACTTTAGAGCCATTTGTTCAAGATTGGGGAGGAGCTGAAAACCTTTTTGTCTATGGTCTTGGACTTTGACAAATCGATTGCCCCTTTTCTATTCTGTGTTTTCCGGCAGATTGACCGACTTTGGGAAAAAATTGATGCTTTGTGGCAAAAAAAGCTAGAAAACGCCACTTTTCTGTGGTTTGTCAATATGGGGGCTTTAAGCCTCCTGTTTTCACTCTCAGATCATGAAAATATATTGCTATCTAAGAATTTCTACTCTCTGGCTTTTTGAGCTTCTTTGAAAAAAAAACTTATGTTTTGTGGCCCAAAATGGCGGGAAACAACAGTTACTGTAGCAAGATCTCTGTTGGGACTTAAGAACGGCACTTGATATGGCGATTGCCTTTCAAACGAGGCTTTTCCTTACATCATACAGCCACTAGTTTGGTAAAATCATCCTTGGGAAGGGTGAAGAAGAAAAACAGACATATCACTGATTCTCATGCAAAAAAGTGATTTTCCTTGCTGTTCAAGGTGGGGGAGGGGACTCAAATCCTCCTGTTTAGGGTTTTTGACCGTGGCGATTCCAATTAAGTCTTTTTATTTTTACCGAGCCTCATTTTCGGCTTATTTTCGAGCTTATTTCTTAAGAGATTTTAGGCTTATTATTTTTTAAGAGATTTTAGGCTTATTTTCAAAGCTCCCATAAATTTGTTTTTGCAATAAGCATCATGTTATTCGAAATAATATTAATCATTACTACATCAGCTATAAATGACAATTCTTTATGACTAGACAGTTTTTTTTTTTAATGTGATTTTGAAGTTTTGGTTACTATCGGCCGTGGTTCGTTCTTCACTAGGTTGCAGTAATTGCAGCAACCGTGATCTTAGGTGCGGGGAATAAAGAATTTGGGTTGTCTTCCAGATGTTGAAAGTCTATTTATAAAACTGTAAAACTCCAATTTTCATCGTTTACCAAGCTGCAGGGTTGGCTAATCAACGATGAAATTTTTCGGTCCTTTTATAAATCATACATAGTATCACTTATACTCCTTGACTGGTGGATAAAGGAAATGATTAATCCGGATAAAATGAAAAAAAATAATAAAAATTGGTTTTCAATACAGGAGAAACATTCGACCAAGAGGAACTTGTTTAACATAATTCCTCTCATCATGCTTCGTATACACTTTGGCTTATGCTTGGTTTCCGTTCTTAATATTAGACATATGACGGAATAATATAAAAATTAAGGCAACAGTAAAGTAAAATTTTAAAACCGATGCAGCACAAAGAACCAGATAAAATGTCAAATTTAAACCAATAGAAATTACTAAGAATCAATAAATGAAATCCAAGAAGAACTGAAATTACACTTAAAAGGAAAAGAGAGTTGGGCTTTCCCAGTCTTTTTGCTGAAAACGGTATATGCTTTGACTGTGGTTTTTTTATAACGTTTAAGAAAATAAACAAATTGATAAAATTGATTAAGAAAATGTAATAGAGTTAGTTATACAGAACAACAATTGCGACAATCGATATTCCAAGGAAAAAAAATTTGCGAATAAACAAATTTTTAGACAATCAGTTTAATTTTAGGTCTTTAAAAGGACAATTTCCTATATGCTAGGAAATTGCCTCTTTAAATTATACTTCTTTAAAAATGGTATATGTATTTAACAGAATTAAAATTCTTCGGTGACTCTAAGAAAAAAAAGAGTAAAAATCCAATAATAATCAATATTTCGAGAGTAAAAAGCTGGCAATCTATAGCAACAAATACATTTGCAACAATCTATTTAGTTTTACTATTAAACAAAAGCATATTTTTTTTTTTAACTGAAAGTAAGGAACAGCCTTAAAGCTTAAAACAAACAGAAATTATTTTTTATATAAGGGGAGGTTCCCCCTCCCTGGTACCTCTAATTAAACCGCTCTTACTTTTCATTAGTCATCTTAAACAATTGGAACAAAATGTAAAACTTTAGCGTAAACAGCAAAGCATTGAGGAGAAGGGCAACCCCCCCCTTACACGGAATAGTTTCTGTTCGTTTTAAGTTGTAATGTTGCTTCTTACTGTCAGTTGAAAAAACGTGTTTTTTACTTAATTTCTTATAATTTCTGAAATAATGCTGTGAAATCCGCCTGTCCCTCATGGAAAATTCCCTCCCTCCCCACAAAGAATCCTCCATGGATCATCAATGCCGTGGCTTCAAATGGCTTAACTCTACAGTCAGCTTTAAACAGTAATCGTAAAATTTCTAAATGACTATCTTTTTTAATATTATTTGTTCGTATATTTCAGAATAGAAGGAGGTGAGCTTTTTGACAGAGTCATAGATGACGACTTTATTCTTACTGAAAGAGCTTGTGCAATTTTTGTTCGACAAATAGTCGAAGGCATCAGCTATATGCATCAACAGTCAATATTACACCTTGACATGAAGGTAAGTTAGCCTTGATATATAGGTACTATTAGGCTAAATGAATAGGCCCAAGCTTGGTGTTGCAAAAACAATGAATCAAACAATAGATCCTTTACAGATTTAGAGGATGTACATCAAAATCCTTTCGTTTAGCTCGTTGCTTTTTCAGTACTTGGCAGGTTTGCCAACTTGCACAGTTTTCGTGTGAAATGCACTCTTTCACACCACGGACCAGATTTGCACTCTTTTTGCCCATTATTTGCTCTTTGCACTTTTTTTTGCACACTTTTATGAAATGACGATAGAAAAAGTATTAAGCGACATAAAAATTAAAAGTTCAACTATTCAAGTGCAAAAGATATGGTATGATATCTGTTATCTACACCTGGGCCGTCCCCCAGACGTCTTTCTCGTTTTGTCAGCCATTTACCAAGAAGTAGATCAAAGCACAAAGCATATATAACCAGTGAGAACGTGGTAAATTCAAATCAAGTTTTATAGAAGGAAGTTGAAACCTGTTGGGCACAACTGTTCTTCATGGAAATGGAAAAGTGAGTATGAAACATGAAGTAAGGCAATGCAGAAGCAATAACCAAATTAAACCTACTAAAGTCTAATCTCAAACTGATAAAATTCTGCAAAGACTTTAGGCCTGTACACCATTTTGAAGCGTGAATGACCCATATCTTCTTGTGATAGCCATTTTTTCTGAAACCCATACTATCAAAATGATATAAAAGGGTAAATTAGGAAAATATGGAATAGCCTAAAATTGTAGTTTAGACTTTAGACACTTCTTGCTATCTTGGAAAGCAGCTGAGTTAGGTGAATGACACTCTCAGAAATCAATCCAGAGCCAAAAATATTCGAGCCAATTGAAAATGACAATGAAAAATGGGGAAATATTGGGCAGTTGATATTTTTGACCTATGAATAAAGTGAACATACCACTCGATGCCTTTTCTTATGCTCTTTCCGAATATAATAATTGTTTTTGGCGCAAATTCACTTCACCCCACCCAAATATACCAATTCATGGTATATATTTGCACATTGTGGTGGGGATGGGGTTAAAGTTCCAACTTACCTGTATATTTAGAATTGCATCCTGAATCTAAATTTAACTTTTCTTTGCGTCAGAAATGAACTTTACCACCTCCCCCCCCTAATGAGTAAATATGTACCCTTGGGGTTGGGAGTTAAGTGAATCTACGCCAAAAGAAATTGGCGCATTTAGCAAGAATATAATAAAAGGCATCGAGTGGTTTGTTCACTTTAATCATAGGGCAATAATATGAACTCATCAATATTTACCAAAAAATGAGCAATATAGTGCCAAAAAGACAGGTATACTAAAAAAAATAGCATAATTATGCTTGAATTATGCGGGCCTATCTTAGGTTTGATAAGATTTTTGAAGACTCAAAATTTCAGTTGAGGGAGGGGGTAAACTGTGACCAGGTATGGATTATCCACATCATTTCGCTTGCTTAATATTGAGTAGGATTGAGTTTAAAACATCTTTGTCTTTGCCAAGATTTGCTTATGAACAAAGCTTGGCAGAAGTACAAGTGCTTATATCCTCAATTTTAAGCAAAGCTGATTGTAGAATAGGCTAATTACCCTTTTAACGTTCCCGAGAGCTTATACAGTAAGCAAGTAATCAAACAGTTCGTGGTAACGAACTGTAAGTAAGGAGCGACCCGGCTCAATGGTAACCGAAACTCTAGAAAACGGGTTTTTGATACCAATAGATACATCAAAAGAATCAAATTTCAATGCTGATTTCAAATATATGACTCATCAAGTTTAGTGCTACCCATCAAAAGTTCCGCGCCTGAGAAAATTTGGCTGATTTTCAAAAAAGAGGGAAAGACCCCCTAAAAGTTATAGAACCTTAATGAAAACCACACCATCAGATTCAGGGTATCCGAGAACCTTGTTGCAGAGATTTAAATCTCCTATCTGCAAAAATGTGGAATTTGGTATTTTTTTTTTTTTTGCCAGAAGTAAGATCACCGATGCGGGTTTATTTTTTTTATTTTTTTTCCAGGGGTGATCATATCGACCCAGTGGTCCTAGAATATCGCAGGAGGGTTCATTAGAACGGGAATTAAAGTTCTAGTGCCCTTTTTAAGGGACCAAAAAATAGAGAGCAACTAGGCCCCCTCCCACGCTCATTTTTTTCCCCAAAGTCACCCGATCAAAATTTTGAGATCGCCATTTTGTTCAGCATGGTCAAAAATATGATAAATATGTCTTTTAGGATGAATTAATCCCCCGAAGTCCCCAGGGGGAGGGCTAAAAGTTATGAGCTTTACCCAATGTTAACATATAGTATTGGTTATTGGGAAGTATACAGAAGTTTTCAGTAGGGTTTTTTTCTGGTAGTGGGGATGGGGGGGGGGGGGGTTATATTGGAGGATCTTTCCATGAAGGAAGTTTTCATGGGGGAAGGAAAATTGCCATGAAGGGGGCACCGAACTTGCCAGCATTATTTATTGGTTATTGGGAAGTATACAGACATTTTCAGGAAAGATTTTTTTTATGGAGGGGGGGCTAGAGGAGTGGGTTACTCTGGAGAATCTTTCCGTGGAGGATTTTTCTTTGGGGTAAGGGACATTTCTATGAAGGGGGCGCCGGATTTACAAGCATTATTTAAAAAACGATCAGAAAAAAGTTTTTTTCAACTGAAAGTAAGAAGCAACATTAGAACTTAAAACGAACAGAAATTATAACGTATGTGAGGGGGCTCTCCCCCAAGTCAATACCTCGCTCTTTACGCTACAGTTTTTTTAGTGCTTTCAAAAGAGCTATCTATTCTAATTAAACGGCCTTTGTGATTCTGGGGTTTGTGAATCAATTTTTTTTTAGCTTTTAACGTAAAGAGCGTGGTATTGACTAAGGGGAGAACTCCCTCATATACGTAATAAAATACACGTAATAAAAAAAAAACAATAAAAAAACAAGCGATACGGCTCAATAGTAATCGAAACTTTGAAAAACGGAATTTTAATGTCAATAAATATATCGAAAGAATTTGTTTATCATGTTGATCCTCAATATATAAATTTGGTTAAGTTTAATATTACTCATCAAAGGCTACGAGCCTGAGAAAATTTACCCAATTTTTTAAAGAGGGGGAAAATATCCCCTACAAGTGAAAGAATTTTAATGAAAATCACACCGTCATATTCAGCGTATCAGAAAACCCTATTACATAGGTTTCAAGCTCATATCTGCAAAAATCTTTGTATTTTTTGCCAGAAGAAAAATATACGAATATAGAAGTTAGTTACGTAAGTTAATTTGTATATTACGTCATAACCAAATTTAGAGACATCCGTTTAGAAAAAGAAAAGTAAAATTTTTATGCAAATTTTGTTTACTTATTCAATGACGGTGAGCCAAAATTAAAGCTGCATTAACTAAAAAACGATCAGAAATTAAATTAAATAAAAAACAAGTTTTATAAACTGAAAGTAAGGAGCGACATTACAACTTGAAACGAAGAGAAATCATTCCGTATATGAAAGGGACTGTCCCCTCCGCAACGCCTTGCTCTTTACGCTAAAGTTGTCTCACAACTTCAATTTTTAAAACAATAAAAAACTTTAGCGTAAAGAGCGACGCGTTGAGGAGGGGACAGCCCCTTTCATATACGGAATCATTTCTGTTCGTTTTAAGTTTTAATGTCGCTCCTTACTTTCAGTTTAAAAAACTTGTTTTTTTTATTTAATCCTGTACAAGAGAAAAGGAGAAAAGAGGTGCCTAGTATTTCTGTCCAAGCCTTTTTCCTTTTTTGCACATTTATTTCAGCTTCAGCCTTGTTTTTAACACTGTTAAAACACAGGAAGTTTTTTCAACTGAAAGTAAGGAGCAACATTAAAACTTAAAACCAACAGAAATTTATTTTGAAGAGGGTTGCCCCCTCCCCAACACCTCTCTCTTCACGCTAAAGTTTTTTAGTACTTTTAAAAAATTTTCTTATTGTTCTGCTTAAACAACTCTTGTGTTTCAAGAGTCTTTTTTAAAGAATTGGGACAAAACTCGAATTTTAGCGTAAAGAGTGAGGTGTTGAGCAGCAAGCAATCCCCTTCATATACGTTGTAATTTTGTTCAGTTGAAGTTTTAATGTTGCTCCTTACTTTCAGTTGAAAAAGTTTGTTTTTTTATTTAATTTCTGATTGTTTTTTAAAGGATACTTTTTAAAGGATGACTTAGCTTACTGTAAAATGTGTTATAAAGACATAATCGGATGTGTGGCAAACATGAGACGCCATCTTAGAACAAACTTCCTCAAGAGCAGGGTTCAGAACAATCAGACATAAAATGCTGCAGTATGAAGACCTTCCCAAAAAATTACATGCTGAGTCTATAATTGAAGCCAGCTTGAAGCTTACATTGTGGGTCGTCTTGAAAGGCATTTCCATTACAAAAATGGACAATTTAATCCCAGTCCTGAAAAAAGCTTTTGGAGACTCAGAACTTGTAAAAGCTTCAATCAGGGCAGAACTAAAACTACTAAAAAACTTGCCCCTGTAGAAAGAGATGTGCTTTTTTGTGAACTGAAGAAAGCTAGTATCTCTTTAATAGTTGACGAATCTACCGATAAATCTTGGCAGAAGGTCTTGGTCCCTATAGCAAAGTACAAAGACTCCAAAGATATAGTCCGAGAAGACTTTCTGGGGCTTTTGCCAGTAAGTCATGACAGTTCAGAAGGGCAAAAACATCTAATACTTGGAAAATTGGGAAACCTAAGAATACCTTTGCAAAATTTGATGTCGATTGCCTTTGACAATGCCAGTATTAACACTGGACATCAAAAAGTTCTTGGTGTACTGTTAAAGGAATATGTGCCAGATTTCCTTGTGCTAGGCTGTGCCAGCCATTTCCTTTCTCTCTGTTCTGCATATGCAGCTAAGAAGTTGCCAGATGGAATTGACCTTTTTATTCGTGACATAGTTGCATATGTGGCAAATAGCCCAAAAAGACAGGATGAACTAAGGATCTACCAAAATTTCTGTCATGTGGAAAAGCATAAGCTTTTGCAGAATTCAAGTAGGCGATGGCTCACCCTTGAAGCTTCCGTTGAACAGATCCTTGAGCAGTGGAACCCGCTCCTTTTATTCAACTATGGTTCAGTTAAAGATCTAAGCAATCAAAATAAACACCTGCAAATTTCAAGCAGAGTATTACCTTTTAAGCTAAAAAAAAAGATAATCATTATCTAACTTATTATTTAGAGCTTGATTTCCTAACTTTATTTTAAATACAATTAAAAATATAAAGGTGATATGTTTATCGATCGAAGGATAACTGATAATTATGTGTAAATGGCGTAAGAATCGTTAGAAAACTGAAAGGGGCTGCGCGCGCGGCGGCAGCCGCGCACGCGCAAATTTTTTGACTTGCACACGCTTTTAACAACTTGCACTCTTTTTTGGCCTTGATTTGCACTCTTTTTTGACACCGGCAGTTGGCAACCCTGGTACTTGGCCGAATACATTTCCTTTTTTTTAAGTTGTTAGCGGGCTTTGTTAAGCGAATGGGATATGTAATTAGTCAGCTTTACTTTCGATAACGGTTTGGTTTGTGAAGACTTTTTCTTATCACTTTTTTCAAATGGTCCTTAACTAATCAAATCTGTAGAAGAAGTTAATTTAAATCCGGTCATCAATTTTTGTTTTATTTTCCTATAGTTAACCTTGTGTAAAAGAAAAAAACTGTATTGTGTATTGTTTTATGCAAATACACTAGGGTAATAAATATACTATCTAACAAATTTTTTTCCAATCATACTTCACCTAATGATTATCTGTAGGCTGCTATCTGAATATCTTGCTTAGATCTAAACTGAAATAGAGAGCACCTTTGCAAATTTTATATTTTGTTCGCTAAATTCTTGAAACAAGTCATTCTAACAAATTCGATCAAACAGATTATTATATTATTGGTAGTTTAGAAAAAATTGTCATTCTTTGTGATATATTACTAAAGTTTACATTGAATTTAGAAAATTAAATTATGCATATTTTTGTCATAACAGGTAGGTAAAAAGTATAAGAAGTATGATTATATTGATAAAGACATCTTTTGCAGAGGAAAGCTACTAGAAATAGTTGCCCCTAAGCTTGGTAGTTCAAATAAGGCAAACCAACTACCAGGAAAATAGTTTAAAAAGAAAACAGTGCTTTTAACCATTATATGATTACAAATCATTCAGTAGGCTACAATCAAAGATCTATGGCAGGAGCATTAAGGAACTAACTAGTTATAGTGACTTTTCATCTCTGTGAATTGCTTCCAGTCAAAGCCTGCAGTCTTGATTTTATAAGAGACTAAAAGAAAATGTAGAAAAGAGACTGAAAACTATAAAACTCAAAGTAAAACGAAACTAGAAGAACTATTTGCCATAAAAAAGGAGAAAAGAAACTATACAAGATAAAAAAAGAATAAATATAGGAGGTAGAGTCACTTACCGTTGGAGTCGTTTGACTATGCTTCTTACATTTACAACCTACAATCTTACAAACCTATATATATATATATATATATATATATATATATATATATATATATATATATATATATATATATATATATATATATATATATATATATATATATATATATATATATATATATATATATATATATATATATTTTAGAACCCAGAAAGTATATTTGGAAATAATTGGAAATTTCCTGTGTTACTTTTAAGACTTGAATATGCAGTTTGTATCAATTTTTTTCGCCGCATCATCCTTTGATATAAACCTTTTCTAACCAGAAATAAAATAGACGGTTCAACGACAAAAAAAGGGATGATAAAATAATAATGGTTTTATTGCAGGTTTCTGGAAACAACAGTGCAGGTTAACAGTACTAATGATAGGTTTCCTTATTCTAATTTGTTTGACAAAGTTTCCCAATTTGTCCTTCAAACGAAAATTAGTGCATTTTGCGAAGAATGCAATTTACGGCGAACTAAATGGCATAATGGGATCAAAATAGCAAACTTCAAAGAAAACAATGCTATTCTGTGTGTAAAAATTTTTTTTTCTCGATGTGATACTAGATTCAAGAGGGTAATAAATAATGAAGGCTTAAATGGCTTCGGGATTTTAAACCCAGTCACAGCCTATGACTTTATTTTTATTTTTGATATGAGCTTTCATCGAAGGTTCAAACTAAAAGAGTCAAAAAGGGTCAAACTAAAAGACTGACGTTCTTAGGCAAGATGGGAAGAGGTAATAAGAGGGGATTTGAAGTAGGTTAGGACTTTTTAGGAGGACGTCAAGCGTAAATACGTAAATGGATTGGGGTAAATGGGGGGCGTTTGCAACTGTATTGACCTCTTACGCCTTGGTATTGCCATGAGCTGTTAGGAGTAAGTGTAGTAGTAGAGGCACTTGTATCAGAGGCACTTGTATGCAGTATCAGAGGCAAAGCTATAGCGTTGCCTATAGTAAAGGCCATACGGCCCCAATATTTTATTATTATTATTTTTTTCCCCGGAGGCACTTTACATGGAAGGGTTCGTCGGAGAAACTTACAGGGGGCTAATTCAAATGAAAATCGAGAGTTCTAGTGCCCTTTTTAAGGGTCAAAAGTGATTGGAGGGCAACTAGCCCCCCCCCACGCCCCACCTTCCCCCAAACACATCCAATCAAAATTTTTAGATAGCCATTTTGTTCAGCGTACTTGATTTCCAGATATAAATTATGTTTTTGAGAAGGAAACTCCCCCACGGCCTTCAGGGCAAGGGTTGTAAATTATGCCCTGGGGGCATATAAGGTTTTTATAGAATGCGTTGTCGTAGAAAGTTCAAAAAAGGCTCATTCGATTGGAAATTCAAAGAGCTAGTGCCCTTTTTAATAGTCGAAAGTGATAAGAGGGCAGCTAACCCCCCTCTCACACCCACCTTTTCCCCAAACACATCCAATCAAAATTTCATATAGCCATTTGATTCAACGTAGTTTTAAGTACTGGAAATTAGGTCTTTGAGGATAACCCCCCCCCCCCACAATCATGCAACCCTTACCCCCTCAGGGCAAGGGTTGTAAGTTATGCCCTGGGGGCATATAAGGTTTTGTATAGACAGCGTTGTCGTAGAAACTTCAGAAAGGGATCATTCGATTTCAAATTTAAATGGCTAGTTCCTTTTTTAATAGTCGAAAGTGATTCTAAGGCAACTGACACCCCTTCCATGCCCACCATTTCCCCAAACACATCCAATCAAAATTTGGCACATCCAATCAAAATTTGGATATAGCCATTTTGTTTAAAGTAGTTGAAAAGTCTGGAAATTATATGTTTGAGCAGGACACTCCCCCAAAATCTTCAGGGGCAAGGGTTATAAGTTATGCCCTGGGGGCATATATTGTTCTTATGGAAGGAATGCTCATATAAACTTCAGAGAGGTCTCATTTGATTGGAAAGTTTTAGTTCAATTTTTAAGAGTCAAAAGATATTGGAGAGCAGCCAGCTTCCTCCCCCCCCCCAAACCTCTTTTTCCCAAATACATCCGATAAAATTTTGAGATAACTATTTTGTTAAAAGTAGTTTATACATCATGTAAGAAAACTTCCGGGGTCGAAATAACCCCCTAGGGCTCGGGAGCAGGCGTTGTAAGTTTTGCCCTGGGGGCATATATGGGTCTTATGGAAGATATACTCGTATAAACTTCAATGAGGGTTCATTTGATTGGAAAGTGAAAGTTTTAGTTCACTTTTTAAGTGTTAAAAGAAATTGGAGGGCACCTAGCCCCCCCCTACTGCACACCCTTTTTTCCTCAAACCCATCCGATAAGAACTTTGAGATAGCTTTTTTTAAATAGTTCAAAGACCATACAACAAAAACTCCGGGGTCGACACAGCCCCCCTGGGCCCGAGGGCAGGTGTTGTAAGGTGTTGTAAGTTATGCATATATTCCCTGGGGGAATATATGGTTCTTATTGAAGAGAAGCTCGTAAAAAATCTAGAGATGGCTCATTTGATTTTAAATCGGAAGTTCTAGATCAGTTTTTTAGAGTCAAAAGAGATTGGAGGGCAACTAGCCCCCCCCCCCCCACACGCCCCCTTTTCCCCAAATGCATCCAATAAAAATTTTGAGATAGCCATTAAGTTACAAATTGCTCAAAAGTCAGATAACAAAAACTCAGGTGTCGTCACAACCCCCCAGGGCCCAGGGGTAGGCGTTGTAAGTTATGCCCTGGGGCATATATGGATCGTATGAAAGAGATGCTCGTATAAACTTCAGAGAGGGCTCATTTGATTGAAAATTGAAAGTTCGAGCTCACTTTTTAATAGTCAAAACAGATCCGAGGGCAGCTAGCCCCCCCCCCCTCTCCCCACGCCTTCTTTTTCCATACCCATCAGACGAAAATTTTGAGATATACATTTTGTTCAAAATAGTTCAAAGGTCGGATAAAAAAAAATCCGGTGTCAATACAACCCCCCAGGGCCCAGGGGAAGGCGTTCGAAGTTATGCCCTAAGGTCATGTATGGTTCTTAAGAAAAGGGATTCTCGTATAAACTTCATAGAGGGCTCATTTGATTGGAAATTGAAAGTTCAAGTTCTTTTTTTAAGAATCAAGAGAGTTAAGGGCAACTAGCCCCCCCCCCCCCCAACGCTGTTTTTTCAAAAAACCCATCCGCTACAAATTTTTAGATGGACAGTTTTTTGGAAATTTTTCAAAAATTAGATAACAAAAACTCCCCCCAGGGCCCGGGGGATAAGCGTTGTAAGTGTTGTCCTGGGGGTGTATATGGTTCTTATGAAAGGGATGCTCGTATAAACTTCAAAGAGGGCTCATTTGATTGGAAACTGAAAGTTCTAGCTCAATTCTGAAGAGTCAAAAGATATCCGAGTTCAACTAGCCCCCCCCCCCCCCCACACACACCCTTTTTTCCCTAGGCCCATGCGATAAAATTATTATAATAGCCATTTCATTAAAAATAATTCAAAGGTCAGACAAGAAAATTCCTGTGTCGACGGAACCCGCCAGGGCCCGGAGGCAGGCGTTATGAGTATGCTCTAGGGGCATATATAGTTTTTATGGAAAAAATGCTCGTATAAACTTCGGAGAGGGCTCATTTGATTGGAAATTAAAAGTTCTTGTTCACTTTTTAAGAGTCAAAAGAGATCAGAGGGCAACTAGCCTCCCGCTCCTCCTCCACGCCCTATATGCATCAGATAAAAATTTTGAGATAGACATTTTTTTAAAAATAGTTCAAAGTTCAGATAACAAAAACTCCGGTGTCAACACAACCCCCCAGGGCCCGTGGGTAGGCATTCTAAGTTATGCCCTGGGGGCAAATATGGTTGTTATGGAAGGGATGCTCGTATAAACTTCATAGAGGGCTCATTTGATTAGAGATTGAATGTTGAAATTCACTTTTGAAGAGTCAAAAGTGATTGGAGAGCAGCTAGCCTCCCCCCACACTCCATTAATTTTTTCCCCGAGGCACTTCATATAGAATGGGTCGTCGTATAAACATCAAAGGGGGCTCATTCGATTTGAAATCGAGAGTTCTAGTGACCTTTTTAAGAGTGGAAAGTGATCGGAGGACAACTGGCCCCCAAGCCCTTTTTCCCAAATACATCTGATAAAAATTTGAGATAGCCATTTTGTTAAAAATATTTCAAAGATCACATAACAAAAATTCTTTTACGTATGGCCATTTCGTTGAAAATAGTTCAAAGGTCAGATAAGAAAAACTCCTGTGTAGACACAACCCCCCCCCAGTGGCCGGGGCAGGCATTGTAAGTATTGCTCTGAGGGCATATATGGTTCTTATGGAAGGTATGCTCGTATAAACTTTGGAGGGTTCATATGATTGGAAATTGACAGTTCTCTTCCACTTCTTAAGAGTCAAAAGAGATCGGAGGGCAACTAGCCCCCTCTCCAAGCCCCATTTTCCTCAAACCCATCCGATAAGAACTTTGAGAGAGCCATTTTTTTCAGAATAGTTCAAAGGTCAGATAAAAAAACTCCGGTGTCGACACATCCCCCTCGGGCCAGGGGGCAGGCATTGTAAGGTATGTTCTAGGGTAGTATGTGGCTCTTATGAAAGGGATACTCATATAAACTTCCGAGAGGGCTCATTTGAATTGAAACTAAAAGTTGTAGTTCATTTTCTCAGAGTGAAAAAAGATCGGAGGGCAACTAGCCCCTTCCGCCCTCCACGTCTTTGGGTGTAACGGATGGATAAACCCATCCAATAAAAATTTTAGGTGACACTTTTCTTAAAAATAGTTCAACCATCAGATATTAAAACTCCAGGACCGACACAACCCCCCAGGGCCCAGGGACAGCCGTTGTAAGTTATACTCTGGGGATGTATATGGTTCTTATAGAAGGGATACTCGCATAAACTTCAGAGAGTGTTCATTTGATTGAAAATAGAAAGTTTTAGTTCACTTTAAAGAGTCAAAAGAGACCGAAGCTTAATTAGTCCCCACACGCCCTTTTCCCCCAAACCCATCCGATAAAAATTTTGAGATATCAATTTTGTTAAAAATAGTTCAAAAATCAGATAATAAGAAATCCGAGGTTGACACAAGCCTACTTTTTTCTTTTGGTGTTGTTACTCTGATACTAGTTTCGATATTTTGATGAATATCTTATTTTTTTTTAAGATTCGTTTTGAGATAAGGAATTTTTAACAACTTGAAACTTTTTGCAATCAAAAACGAACAAAAACTAATCAAAAAAACTTCCCGGAAAATAATTTTTTAATTGAAAATTAAAGCCAATTTTAAAATTTAGCTCGTCAGATACAGAAACATCTTGAAATTCAAACTCAAAAAGACAAGAAAATAATATTAAATAACAAATTAAAAAAACAACTAAAATAAGCTCAATAAACAATTATATCAATAACATACAACAAGTAATAATATAAATTAATAAACAGATCTTAAAGCGAGTAATGCTTAGATTGAGTATGAATATCAAGCTGTAGACAAAAAAAAAAAATTTCCTACTGAAGTATAAATGAAACTTAAAACGAACAAAAATTAAATAAACAATCAATGCAAACAAACATACAATTCATTTATTAATGTCAATTAATAAATAAATCTTAAAACGAGTTAAATTTAAATTGAATATGCAAATCAAGCTTGAAACGAACAAAAATCTCTGCAAACAAGAGTTTGGGTATGACCTCCTTCTCTCACTGTAGAAGTCTAGAACCTACTGCGTCATTGGCGCTTTACTAAAAACCAATTTATGACAAATATTTTCTTTTGTACTTAATATTGAAAATAAACATTAAAATTATAGTAACATTTTGAACTGATGAGCTTTCAGCAATTAATATTATTATACATCAAATATTCATTATTTTAATTTATTAGCTTTTTTTAAAGTTGTTAAAGACGAATATAGTTTCACTACAAACAAGTGTTTGGATACTGCCTCCTTTCCTAGTTGTAAATAAAAACCAAAAGCCTACGGCGTCATTGGCGTTTAACTGAAAACGAATTATATTACAAATATTTTCTTTTCCAGTACTTACATCATTGAAAATAAAAATACAAGTACAGAGAAATAAATTCTTGAACTGATGGATCTTTCAACAATTAATATCATTATACATCAGATATTCAATTTGATGTTGTTTATACTTTCAAAGACTATTCAACACGCATATAATTTTTTTTTTTTTTTTTTTTTACATATATATTATACAATACTGTAATCTAGTCAAAATGTAACATAGAGTAAAAGAAAAATAAAAAAAACTCCAAACCATAGCGACCTAAAATAGGCTGGTCGAACATCTTCGAAATTGGGAATGACAGCCATAAAATTGGAGTACATAACGTGTTAACCGACTCATTATTTGTGCTAGATGGATCTGATTAAACGCTGGGAAACGAAAATCCGCAAACAGCTCATTACCCCTAACATAACGGGGTAGTTTATGAAGAAAATATAGATTGTCAGTGTGTGCTATTTTAAGATGATATAGACCATGAAACGCAGGGTTAAAAACTAGAGGCGATCCAAAAATATTAGTAAGAATAAGAACAAAAAGGAAAGATCCTGGCGGCAACTCAGTAATGACTTAACCGAGGTAGCGACATATTGCTACTAAGATAGACAGACCTTAACGATCAATGAATTTGAACATCATCAAGCAAATGCTCATTAAAAAGGAAACTAAGGTAACGGAATTCCTAACAAAGCACAGATCATTACGTCACAAATCTGACTATTAGCCTAGGATAACAAGCGTCCGATACTACCTTGAACGAAAACATACACACTCAAACTTTATGGAGTTTTACGTAACATCATGATCGGCAATATTACTCTCATGAATGTTGGACAGCATAATAAGCGTAACAGGCATCAGGCATCACTATAAATTAGGCTTATTTACAGAGATCAAATATGGCAGCCAAGTCAACTCGAACTGAGACACATATTCGGAATGTCAAAACGTACAGAAAAAAGAAGAGCAGACAACTTACCTTCCTGGAAAAACACCTTTCACTGAAAGAAAAGGTGAACTAATCTTAGAACCACAACAAATCTTGAAACACTGCCTTGTAAACCAAGAAGAAAGGAGTCACTTATTTTTTAACAGCGGCTGACTTAAATTGTTTATTGCTGTGATACAGACAAAAATGAAGAAGAAAAAACAAACAAAAATAATACAAATAACAATCTTCCACGAAGACAATGAAATTAATTAAAAATTTCTGATCATGTTTTTGAAATATTCGAGCATTGTTTGTTAGTTTCATATACTCGTATTAAACTCCATAGACTATTTTCGGTACTGGTGCATTATATACAACACATCGCTATAGACTGTACAAGGAAATACTAATGGAAACCCGTCAATCGGGTATTTGCAAGAGATAAATGGATTGCAAAGCGTGATTGGTTATTGCGGTTACAATATTTAAACTGTTGTATTTTGGCATTTAGGGGGGGGGGAAGTTACCTAGGTTAGGTTAGGATAGGTTACGTATTTAATATATGCTATGCTTTACCCCCTCTTCCCCCCCTAACGTGCAAATATAGCCCAAATTTGTTGCTAAACTATTATATGTTCATCCTATTTTATTTTATTTCATTAGCATTAACCAAACTTGACTTCTTTCGTGTGTTGGATATAATGCACAAGCACCCTATTTTCATTATTGGTTCTGATTCTATTTATACTGTTTAGCCAGAAAATATACTGTGCTTGTCACAGGCTGGAAATCGCATAAAGCTTATCGATTTTGGACTAGCTAGAAGATTCGACGCCAAAAAGAAGCTTCAAGTGCTTTTTGGGACACCTGAATTCGTTGCACCAGAAGTTGTAAACTTTGAACAGATTGGGTTTGCAACAGATATGTGGTCAATTGGAGTCATCGCCTACGTTCTGTAAGTTTCTAATTGTTAACCATATCCCGCATAATAAGTATTCCTCCTTTTTTTTTCTTTTTTTCTTTTTTTTTTTTTTTTTTTTTTCTTTTTTGTTTTTTTTTTTTAACGAGATTGCTCTTACATCGAAACGGTAATTTGTATCACATTGAAAAATTCAGCTCCTTATCTTACAAATTTTATACCAAGAAAACAGCCATATTTGGAATCAACATAGAAAGGAGTTTGATATGTTTATATGTTTTTTATATGTTTATTGTTTACTGACATGTTTATTTTTATCAAAATTTTGTTCTTTGAGATTCGTTGGCTATCGATGCAAATATTTTTTTTACTTAGTTAGTGAGGTAAAGTTATTGAGTTGTAGTTATTATACCTTATGGAGTTATATACTTTAGTTATATATAGTATGGTTATACTACATATGCAGATATGCAGTGTATGTAAGCACATGTAATATATACAATGTATGCATGGTTATAATTTAGGAATATGCAGTTATTATATTTTGTGTAGTTATGTACAATAAATATATGTGTTATGTAAAATAATCGCCCTGTTGCAGTCTTTCTTCGTAACAAATTGAGCAGTAACGTGACAACTATTTAGTAGTTACCTAAAAATAACTTATAAAACATTATATATCTAGGTTAGTGAACAAGCTTTATGGCTCCTTCATGAGGATGCTTAATAAAAATGGTGGTTTTATTTTTCTTATAGTTCTTTATAGCCATTCCTTCCAATATTTCGTTTTTGCCTGTAGACTCTTTAGTGTAGTTTAAATTATTGAATATTGCTAATTTGATAAAGTAGTTCATGGTAACAAACTATAAGCAAAAAATGATGTGTCGATAGTGAATGAAACTCTAAAGACTAAAATGTAAATAAAAAAAAAACATATCAAGGGATACTTCTTTTTGTAACTATTATATGATATTTAAAATTATAATCAAACATATAAAATAAAATAAATTAATAACTCATTTACGAGCCTTGTAAAATTTGCGAAATTTTGGAAAAAGAAGAAAAAACCCTACTGGGATAAAATCTTGATGATAATTGGACCATCTTTCAACATGTTCAAGAGCCCAATTGCGAAGGTTTCAAGCTCATATGTCCAAAAATTCAGAACTTTATTTTTTTTTTTGGTAACGAAAGTTACAGTGTCTATGCATTTTTTTTTTTTTTTTGTTATTTTTTTTAGGGATGGTCAATTCAAAGTAGCTCTCGTAGAATAACGATAGAAAACCCTGGTGCACACTAACATTTATTGACCGAAAAGTGGGCTATCAAGCAACAATTTTAAGATTGCCAATCTGCTTAGAACTATCAAAAAACAGAAGGATATCCTCCCCATTTCATAGGTCATATTGATGCATGATGATGCAGTTATCCCTAACCATACAAAGTCAATACAAAAAAAAAAAAAAAAAATGCTTTATGCCCTGTAGAACGCATGTGCAGTGTTAGTAAGGGTTTTACTTTATTAAATTATCAATCCAACAACACTTGGGGAAGAAAGAAGTTAATGGGTAATTTTGTAAGAAACGGCAGGCTTCAGCCCTCTAAAAGGGATTTTTAAACCCAAATTTCCGGATTTTTCTGAAAGAGGTCCTTCCAATCAATATGGAGAAAGGATTGAACCTCCAGAATGCTGTATTAGCTTAAACATGTATTATGGATGCTGAGAGGAGAATAGCTCCATGATAATTGCTTGTGTTTAAAGTGAAGTGCGTTTAGTGTGTTTAATGTGAAAGATTACATTTATTTGATATTATTAGGCAACTGGGGAAATTTCCTTGGATAAGTATGAAGCACGTTGGAAATTGTTGGGCATTGTCAACTAGTTTTGGTCTAATTATAATTATGTCAGTAAAATGCTCACTTTTTACTACTTTCTATTATTTTGTTTCTTGGAATGGTCCAGCATTTTTCTTTATAATAAGTATTTTGTCTTACGTTCACGTGTACAAGCACAGAAGGCCACGGGGACATTTCAAAAAAGCAATATTTCCCAATTTCTACCCCCTCCCCCTTTAAAAATTATCTAAACTTCAAGATATAAAAAGCATTTTGGTATTGCAGGCTCCTTTGAAGATATCTTAAGGGACATCTTTTTCAGGGATGGTTTTCATTTTGGAGCATTCTTATGAAGAAGTTAAACTTTAACATAAGGGCTGGGGATGGCGGGGGTGGTGACTTCCATCATATTAAGAATAAAAGAAATATAATGCTAAAAATAACAGAAATAAAATAAAGAAAAGGATTTTTTTTTAAATTTCAGTAAAATCAATACTAACCAAGAGTAATTACACTATTTAATAGAGGGACTGATACCCCCTCAACTTCTCAGTCAAAGCTAGGGTGATCTTTTTCCTCTGTGCTTCTAGAATGAGTGCTCTTACATAAAAGCAACGTTATAAAAGGTGAAAATTTCCATCAAATTGCTGTAAGAACAAAAGAGCCTAACATTTCAGGTTTGCGTTAAGGGGTTTGTCAAAATTATTCTTCTTTAACAAGATATTTTCCGCTAAAACAGTGCATTTCTACAATTACTATTTCAGATTTAGGAGATGGTCTGCAAATATTAACTTCATCCCCCTAGTTACAATGATGGTTGTAGTCCTATTCATATTTTATTTTATTAATTCTTATTTTGTCAACATTTTGTTATTTACATCAATATCAGTCTTTTGGTACCTCGTTGGTTTTGCTTTGAAAGCATCCAGCTGTTCTTTAGCTTACATTTCTGTTGAGGATGTCCACAGAAAATATGTGATATTTGTCTTTCAAATTTCTTTTTGGCGTTTCCTCAATCCAGCAGGATTTTTTTTTTCAAAGGAATTCCTTAGATTTTGAACTTCCGGGACCAGTTTTGACGTAAACTAAACATAAATAGCTCATGGTATAACGAACTACTAAAACAAAGTAAAACGAAGTAAAAAGTGAATCGTGCTCGTACTAAAAGAACCTTTGGAAAGGAGGGTTTTAATAGCAAAATATCAAACCGTTTGTGGTAACTAGCTGTAAGTAATGAGACATCGGCCAAATAGTAACGAAAAATCTAAGAAAAGGAATTTCTATAGCAATCAACTCATCAAGAAAGTGTATTTTTGCGCTGAATCCAAATAAATAAAATTCATCAGATTTAATGATACCCATCGAAAGGTACTTGCCTCAGAAAATTTGCCCGGTTTTCAAAAAGAGGCAAAAAACAAAAAGTCTAGCCATCTTACTGAAAATCAAATCGTCAGACTCAGCATATACAGAGAACCGTACTGTAGATATTTTAAGCTTCTATTTACGAATTAAATAAAAAAACTAGTTTTTTTAACAGAAAGTAAGGAGTGACATTAAAACTTAAAACGAACAGAAATTATTCCATATGTGAAAGTGCCGCCTCAACGCCTCACTATTTACGCTAAAGTTTTTTAGTGTTTTATAAAATAGAGTTGTGAGAAAAAGTCAAACTGTAGCGTAAAGAGCAAGGTTTTGAGGAGAGTAAAGCCCCTTTCATATACGGAATAATTTCTGTTCGTTTTAAGTTTTAATGTCGCTCCTTACTTTCGCTTAAAAAAAATTGTTTTTTTTTAATTTAATTTCTGAACGTTTTTGAATTAATACAGGTTTTAATTTTGGCTGACCGTACATGAATAATTAAAACAGAATTTTCATATTAATTTTACTTTTTTTGTCTAAATGGCTTTCTCGAAAATTGTTTAATTTTATTTACGAACGTTTTTATTGGTAATAAATATACGTAACTTACGAATTAACTTACGTAACGAAGTTCTATGATAGTAGAGATGCTCGTCTGGATTTGATGGGGCCCCCGGACCAAACAGGTTTTTCTGGAAAGTTTCAAAGTTCACTGCCTTTTTTGTTATAATCTCAAAAAAAAAACCAGCCCGTCTTGTTTTAAGAGCAGGAATTACGCAGTTTCAAAGTTCATTTTTGATCTGGTTAAGTGGGATATAATATGGTTTGGTTTGCTATTGAGATAGGAATCAAGCGATTTATTTCTTTGTCATGAGATTTACGTAATTAATTACACCTGTATTATAAAACCAGCATGTCTTGTTTCGTTGTAATTCAATTATTTTTTGTATATACCCAAAGTGGTAATGAGATATTCGAGCATTTGCAAAAAAGGGGTAATTAATGTTGAAAAGGGGTAATTACTTCTTTCGTTTACGAGATTTGCGAATTTTTTGCGAAAAGATCTCAGTTACATACGGATTCAGTTACACGGGGATTAGTTAAATGAGGTCAAGTTGCATGGGGGGTTCAATAGCACGAGGGGTTGCAATTATTTTTTGTATAGACAAAAAGGGGTAAAGAGATATGCGAGAATGTGCAAAAAAGGGGTAATTAATGTTGAAAAGGGTAAGTACTTCTTTAGTTTACGAGATTTGCGAATTTTTTGCGAAAAGATCTCAGTTACATACGGATTCAGTTACACGGGGAGTAGTTAAATGAGGTCAAGTTGCATGGGGGGTTCAATAGCACGAGGGGTTCAGTTGCATGGAGGAGTTCAGAAGCTTGGGATTCAGTTACATGGGGTCGATGGTCGTTATAATACACAAGTTCTATTTGAACAGTGTTGTGAGATCCCCTATCACACCCTCAAAGGACTCCGATACCACCCAAACCAACCCCGGTATTATCGAAGTTACTCTGTGGTCGTTTCATCTTTGGTATTATTTGATTAATTGACTGTTTGATAAATGACAATAACGTTTTATAGATTTTTTTTACGTGAAATACTCAAGTTTCTTTTCTTAGTTTTGAAAAAATTTTGGAAGAAACTAAATTTCATTTGGGGTGGGGGGGGAGGGGAGGAGGGGGCAAAATGAGGTCTAGGGTGAAAATGTGGTCTGAGAGAGGCAGTGGCCCCCTCTGTCCCATATGAAATTACGCTCCTCAACCCAGCCCCTTGCCACTTACTGACAGGGGTGAATCCGGGGAGAGGGTTAAAAGTTCAAGTGCCCTGTTTAAGCGACCAAAAAAACTGAAGGGGCAACTAAGCTCCATTCAATGCTCAATTTCCCCAAAGTTATAGGGGTCGTGTGTGTCTCTTTGGGCTATGTGTATCTCTTTGGGAGCGTTTGAATCTTTTGGTTACTAAAGTATTATATTTTTATCATGTTTTAGGATATTCGATTATGATTAACTTAACTTCATTCCTTGAGTGTTGTCGGGAGTAACACGTAAGTACCAAATTTTGAGTTCATTGCAAGGGATTTTCCACAATGAGAATTCCCACCCAACCCAAACCGGGTATTATCGAAGTTAATCGGTGATCGTTTCAGAGTTTGTATTATTTTATTAAATTACTGTTTTATAAATGACAAAAAAGGTTTATACATTTTTTTTAAGTTAAATACTCTAGTTTATTTTATTATTTTTGAAAACATTTTGGAAGAAAATAAATTTCAGTTGGGGTGGGGGGGGGGGGAGGGGGGCAAACTGAGGTCTGGGGTGAAAATTTGGTCTGAGAGAGGCAGTTGTCCCCTCTGTCCCATAGGAAATTACGCTCCTCAACCCAGCCCCTTGCCACTTACTGACAGGGGTGAATCCGGGGAGAGGGTTAAAAGTTCAAGTGCCCTGTTTAAGCGACAAAAAAACTGAAGGGGCAACTAAGCTCCATTCAATGCTCAATGTCCCCAAAGTTATAGGGGTCGTTTGGGTCTCTTTGGGCTATGTGTATCTCTTTGGGAGCGTTTGAATCTTTTGGTTACTAAAGTATTATATTTTTATCATGTTTTAGGATATTCGATTAGGATTAACTTAACTTCATTCCTTGAGTGTTGTCGGGAGTAACATGTAAGTACCAAATTTTGAGTTCACTGCAGGGGATTTTACACAAGGAGAATTTTCCATGGGGAGGGAATTTTCCAGGAGGTGAATTGCTACAAGTTTCGTCCACTAGCCTGAACGGTGGAAATTCAATAGCTCAGAATTGAGGTCTTAGTCCACCAGCCTGAACGGTGGACATTCACTAGCTCAGAATTGGAGTCTTAGTCCACCAGCCTGAATGGTTGAAATTCACTAGCTCAGAATTGAGGTCCTAGTCAGTGTTAAGATTGGAGCGTTGGGGTCTGACTATCAAGGCTTTTATTTGTCAAGACCTGAATGCTAAGCGATGGACATGAACTCGATTGGGAACCCATTGTGAAAATGGAAAAAAACAAAAATATATTGTTGGTATGTGTGTAGAGCATGGCATGGTTACCGCTAGGGCAACAGTCTAACCGTTAACGGTTTTAGATATCTGTGAATAAGTTCTAAAGCGAGAGTGGAAGTTGGGACAAAGTTCTAGTGCCCTGTTTAAGCGACCAAAAAACTGAAGGGGCAACTAAGCTCCATTCAATGCTCAATTTCCCCAAAGTTATAGGGGTCGTGTGTGTCTCTTTGGGCCATGTGTATCTCTTTGGGAACGTTTGAATATTTTTGTTACTAAAGTATTATATTTTTATCATGTCTTAGGATATTCGATTAGGATTAACTTAACTTCAGTCCCTGAGTCTTGTCGAGGGGTAACAATTAAGTACCAAAATTTGATGTAAACGAAGGGGATTTTAAACAAGGAGAATTTTCCATGGGGAGGGACTATTCCAGGAGGTGAATTGCTACAAGTGTCGTCCACTAGCCTGAACGGTGGAAATTCAATAGCTCAGAATTGGGGTCTTAGTCCACTAGCCTGAACGGTGGAAATTCAATAGCTCAGAATTGGGGTCTTAGTCCACCAACCAGACTGGTTGAAAGTCTCGAGCTCAGTGAGCGATTGAATCTTTTGGTTACTACAGTATTATAATTTTATCCATTTATATGATATCCAATTAGGTTTAAATTAAATTCAGTCCTTGAGTTTTGCCGGGGGGGTAACACGTAAGTACCAAATTTTGAGTTAAATGCAGTGGATTTTCCACAAGGAGAATTTTCCCTGTGGAGGGACTTTTCCAGGAGTTGAATTGATACAAGTTTCGTCCACGAGCCTGAACGGTGGAAATTCAATTGCTCAGAATTGGGGTCTTAGTCCACCAGCCTGAACGATGGAAATTCATTTTCTTTCGTTAAAATGCAAGAGTTTGAATATTTCAGTAGTGTTTGGTTGTGGTTTACATTGTAACAGTTACATTTTTTTTATTTTTAAATGTTAATTAATTTATTAAGTATATTATAAGCAATTTTTTTTATTTGGAATTTGTTGTTGTATTTTGTTTAAATTGTCAATTTTAAATTATAGTTAGTTTTCAATTCTCTTTTTGAATTTCTTTCGTTGAAATTCTAGAGTTTAAATATTTGAGTAGTGTTTGGTTGTGGTTTACAGTGTCACCGATACATTTTCGTGAATTATCAAATTTCATTTATATTGTATTTGGTTGTATAGCTATATATTTAATTTACGTGTTTTGTTTGGTTGTGGTTTACCTTGTAACAATTTGAAAACCATATTTTATCTAAGTTCATTTTTGAATTACTTTCGCTTTACAGCAAAAGATTGAATGTTTAAGTAGTGTTTGGTTGTGGTTTACCTTGTCACAGTTACATTTTCTTGTTTTTTCAAAGTTCATTTGGAGTTTCTTTCGTTTAAATTCAAGAGTTGGAATATTTCAGTACTGTTTGGTTGTGTTTTACCTTTTCAAAATTACATTTTATTGATTTTTCAAATTTCATTTTGTATTTTATTTCGTTGAAATGAAAGAGTTGGAATATTTCAGTAGTGTTTGGTTGTGGTTTACCTTGTCACAGGTACATTTTCTAGATTTTTCAAAGTTAATTTTTAATTTATTTCTTTGAAATGGAAGAGTTGGAATATTTCAGTAGTGTTTGGTTGTGGTTTACCTTGTCACAGTTACATTTTCTTGATTTTTTAAATGTTCATTTTTAATTTATTTCGATGAAATGCAAGAGTTGGAATAGTTCAGTAGTGTTTGGTTGTGGTTTACCTTGTCACAGTTACATTTTCTTGATTTTTCAAAGTTCATTTTGAATTTCTTTCGTTGAAATGCAAGACTTGGAATATATCATTTGCGTTTGGGGGTTTTTTACAGTTTAACAGATAATTTTTATTTATTTTTCAGAGTTTTTTTTGAATTTCTTACACTGATGTGCAAGAGTTGGAATATTTCAGTAGTGTTTGGTTGTGGTTTACCCTGTCACAGTTACATTTTCTTGATTTTTCAAAGTTCATGTTTAATTTCAGTAGTGTTTGGTTGTGGTTTACCATGTCACAGTTACATTTTCTTGATTTTTCAAAGTTCATTTTTAATTTCTTAAGATGAAAAGAAAGAGTTTGAATAATTCAGTATAGGTTGGTTTAGTTTTAAATTTTCAAATTTACAGATTCTATATTTTTAAAAGATCATTTTTATTGTCGAGCGCAGTTAATAATTTTATTGTTATTTAGAGTATTTTTTGGCTTTGGTGTACCCTGTCTGGATTTCATCATCTCGAATTTTAAAGCTCTTTGCTTATTTTTATTTCTTAAATGCAGGAGCTGTAAATTTGAACTAGTGTTTGGTTGTAGTGTAACTTTTAAAAGATAAATTTTAATGATTTTTCAAAGTTCATTTTGAATTTCTTTCGCTGAAATGCGAGATTTGGAATACTTCAGTGTCACAGTTACA